>NC_079440.1:62078851-62096351 GCF_903798145.1 Danio aesculapii
CAGAGTATCTTTGAGCCATGCAATGGCAGCTGTATGGGACGGGATCATCCGCATGTCTAGCAGGTATATAAGGTTTCCACACCATGCAGTTGACCAGCCAAACATTAAAGCACAATTTGCAGCGATCGCCATTTTTCCTAATGTAATCGGAGCGATCGACTGCACGCACACTGCTATAAAGGCTCCATCTGAAGATGAATGTGCAATGTGAAATGTGCAAACAATACGAGATGCTCAAATGCGCTTAACATAATATTGTGGCAAGATGGCTTTGGTCAACCCATGATTGATTCATCCTCACAAACAGCACGGTTGGGGCTCCAAGGTGGCAGAGTGCGCGATGGGTGGCTTCTTGGTGAGTGACATATTTAAAGATATTATTCCAGCTAAGTTTATTTAATTTAATTTTATTAAGCGTAATTATTTAACTGCATATCAGGAGACCGCAGTTATCCATTAAAGACGTGACTGTAAGACTATAACCCACAAACTGACCAAGAGCGCGGATACAATGATGCCCATTCTCGCATTGGTCAGTTGTAGAGCGGGCGATTGGGCAGCTGAAATGCTGGAGGCGCTGCCTTGATGAGAGCGGAGGGGTGCTGCTATACCACCCTAACACAGTGTTCCTCTAATACAGCGGTCAGGAAGCTTTATTCAGCAAAGAGCCATTTCAGATATTTTTATCAAATGCATTTTTAAAGAGCTATTGGGGGGGGGGGGTGTGTAAATAACAAAACCCTTTTTAAATATTTAGTTTATTTATAAACAAAACCTTCATTAATATCCATGAACAACTCAAAATAATAGACTTTTTATAGACTTTTTCTTTTCTTTTTGCCCTCGCCATTCATCAATGAATTGGTGTCACAATTCAAGTTAAACCACTGGGCCACACATGAGCAATAGTTGAAATGTCCATTTATTGTAATCTGAGTTGATTTATTTTGCTGTAAAAATGTGATAAAGGGAATTGCAATCGTATTTTCAACAGGAAACAGATTTCTAGTCATAGTTATGAATTTTTCAACTTTAAAATATTACTGAAGGGATACAGCTGGAGAGCCACATATTTTGGTCAAAGAGCCACACATGGCTCCCGAGCCATAGGTTCCCTACCCCTGCTCTAATACATCTGTGTCTCCCACAGACGCGGATACTACTCCAGACAGTACAGTGCCACCCATAATTGAGGCAACTCTCTCCTCAAAGGGTGTTAGTTCAGCATCCTCTGTTCCCCATCCGTTTGCTCTACACTTTGACGGTGCGCCGCTGTTCTCCTCTTAACCTGCACCTTTACATGGGACCATTTCTGTTTTAATTCACTCACAGTGCGATGTTCAGACCCCACTGCGTTAACCGCGTCAGCTAAACTCTCCCACTCTATTTTTTCTTTTGTTATTAATTCTGGAGGACAAACTTACAAATAACACAGTTTTTCTGCGGTCTACCTCCGATAGGAGCACCTCCAATTCACAATATGTGAAGTTTCTCTTCTTGCTTGCTTTTGCCATTGCTTTTCGATTGGTTTTCGAGTGGAGTCATTCCCATATTCACTAGGGGGAGGAGGCAGGGAGGGGTTTTGCGCTCATGCGCTCAGTTTCATGTTAATTCAGATGTACAAAGAGAATATGTGTGGGATTCAGCGTACACAGTGTTTCACACATCTGATTTTTTTACTGCATACACACATTTACAGCTTTGTGCGTACGCGATGTTTTAGTATGAGTTCAACACAAGTCTTCATACATGAGGCCTCAGGCCCTGATCTCATCAGTATCTGCCTTTGGAATCTGCACAGACCTTATTGGTGAAAAAGACATGTTTAATATAAACTAATGCATGTGGTCATTTTCAGTGGTGTAGTCCTTTAAAAAAAGGTGGTGTACTATTACACCCGACCCAAATTTTAAATGAAAGTATGCAAAGAAACGACAAAAGGTAAAGTTTCTTTGATTCATTAGCTATATATATATATATATATATATATATATATATATATATATATATATCTTTTTTTTTTTTTTTTTTTTTTTACTTCAGTTACCTGGAACTATTAACGTCCACGAAAGGAAAAACAAATACCATGTCAATGTTGTCAATGGTTACAGGTTTCCAGCTTTCTTCAAAATATCTTCTTTTGTTTTCAACAGAAGGGAAAACAGATAAACCGGTTTGGAACAAGTAAAGGTCGAGTAAATGATGAAATATTGTCATTTTTTGGGAGAACTATCCATTTAAAAAGATGTAAACAAATTCGTTCGTTTTAAAGGGAGATGCTAATAGTCTAATCCTATTTAATGATTTATGTTTAGCTATGTTAGCTATCAGTTTTCATATCAAAATTACAGGGGACTGAGGCGACCTTGTTGTAGTGTACAGTTCATGAGCGTTTCAGCGAGGCATCGCCATTCAGTTGACTTGTGGTCTTTGAAAAACTCACGAAGTTTTCTTCCAGCTGCTGCGGTCGTCAGGGGGAGGGGAATGGCACAAGTTAAACAAAACTGCACCAATTGCAACAAATCACTATGCGTATCAAAACATTTGGTATACTGTATACAGTTAAAGGGGACGTGAATGCATATAAATTAGAGAAGTTTAATCAGGAAAACAAGTGAGTATACCGAGCGTATACGCAATTATTGATCCTCAGAAGTGGTAATACCCAAACAGCTTATGGAAAAAGTTAGCATACTGAGTATACGTGTGTATAGCCCCGACTACACCACTGGTCATTTTCATTCCTGCAAGGCTGAGCACTGTATCTGAGAGTGTGTGTGAGTGCGAGAGAGAGATAGAGAAAGCCAAACATGAGCATGACGACACATTCAGAACACAGCAAACATCTCATCCACGCTAACACAATCTTGATAATTACACATGTGCACATACAGTCTGGATCTCTTGATGATGATGATGATGATGAGTGAGAAACCTCCGTCGAGTAAACACCATCATCAGTCATGATGGATCATCCAGTCTCCGTCTGTCTGTCTGTGTTTGTGTCCATCCGTCCAGGAGATTGACTCTCTGTCAATGAGCAATGATTCACTGCTGGAGAATGACATGCACACGCACACGCACACACACACACACACACACACACTCACACACGAGTCCTTCATTCATAAACTGCCACACTGCTGTCCAAAACTATTCAATTCAATAATTGCTTTATTCAATATATGACATTAATATTTAATATATCATATTATTTAATATATCATATTCAACATATCGTATTATTCATACAAATCAATACAATATTAATAATAGATCAGAATAAACTGTACATTTAACAATCAACATTTTAATAAATGTAATAAAAACAGGAATAATCAGTACATTTACAATGATTCATTTATAATAATGTAGGTGTGTGTGTGTGTGTGTGTGTGTTTGCAAGCGCACCACTGATGTTTTAATTAGTCTTCTCTCTCTTTTTGTGAGAGGCATTAATATATTGTGCCGCTGGAAGGACACAGTCAGTTTTCCCCCATAGTAAATATTGCAGTTGTGTTTAATAGTCTAACTCAGTGAATTGTGGGTCTGTAGTTTGGGGTAGAATGCTTCTCTGATGTGCTGATAGTTTGTGCAGCCGGTCCAAAACTATCAGACTCTCAAGGCTACTGATTCTACAGTTGCTATGGTAACACAACAACTACAGTAATTGATCTGTTGTGGTGATTCTACAGTTGCTATGGTAAAAACTATAATAATTGATCTGTTGTGGCGATTTTACAGTTGCTATGGTAAAAACTATAATAATTGATCTGTTGTGGTGATTTTACAGTTGCTATGGTAAAAACTATAATAATTGATCTGTTGTGGTGATTTTACAGTTGCTATGGTAAAAACTATAATAATTGATCTGTTGTGGCGATTTTACAGTTGCTATGGTAAAAACTATAATAATTGATCTGTTGTGGCGATTTTACAGTTGCTATGGTAAAAACTATAATAATTGATCTGTTGTGGTGATTTTACAGTTGCTATGGTAACAACAACTATAGTAATTGATCTGTTGTGGTGATTCTACAGTTGCTATGGTAAAAACTATAATAATTGATCTGTTGTGGTGATTTTACAGTTGCTATGGTAACAACAACTATAGTAATTGATCTGTTGTGGTAATTTTACAGTTGCTATGGTAACAACAACTACAGTAATCAATCTATTGTAGTGATTCTACAGTTCTACAGTTGGTCCCCTTTTGCCTTCAGAACTGCTTTAATCCTTCATGTCAGAGATTTAACAAGCTACTGGAAATATTCCTCAGAGATTTTGCTCCATATTGACATGATAGCATCACACAGTTGCTGCAGATTTGTCGGCTGCACATCCATGATGCAAATCTCCCGTTCCACCACATCCCAAAGGTGCTCTATTGGATTGAGCTCTGGGGACTGTGGAGGCCATTTGAGTACAGTGAACTCATTGTCATGTTTAAGAAACCAGTCTGAGATGATTGGTGCTTTATGACATGGTGCGTTATCCTGCTGGAAGTAGCCATCAGAAGATGGAGACACTGTGCTCATAAAGGGATGGACATGGTCAGCAACAATACTCAGGTAGGCTGTGGCGCTGACACCATGCTCAATTGGTACTAATGGACCCAAAGAAAATCTCCCCCACACTGTTACACCACCACCAGCAGCCTGAACCACTGATACAAGGCAGGATGGATCCATGCTTTCATGTTGTTGAGGCCAAATTGTGAGCCGAGCATCCGAATGTGGCAGCAGAAATGGAGACTCATCAGACCAGGCAACGTTTCTCCAATCTTCTATTGTCCAGTTTTGGTGAGCCTGTGTGAATTGTAGCCTCAGTTTCCTGTTCTTAGCTGACAGGAGCGGCACCCGGTGTGGTCTTCTGCTGCTGTAGCCCATCCGCCTCAAGGTTGGACGTGTTGTGTGTTCAGAGATGCTCTTCTGCAGACCTCGGTTGTAACGAGTGCTTATTTGAGTTACTGTTGCCTTTCTATCAGCTGGAACCAGTCTGGCCATTCTCCTCTGACCTCTGGCATCAACAAGGCATTTGCGCCCACAGAACTGCCGCTCACTGGATATTTCCTCTTGTTCAGACCATTCTCTGTAAACCCTAGAGATGGTTGTGCGTGAAAATCCCAGTAGATCAGCAGTTTCTGAAATACTCAGAGCAGCCCGTCTGGCACCAACAACCATGCCACGTTCAAAGTCTCTTAAATCCCCTTTCTTCCCCATTCTGATGCTCACTTTCACCTGCAGCAGATCGTCTTGACCATGTCTACATGCCTAAATGCGTTGAGTTGCTGCATTTCAAGAAATGGAAAAAATATCAGTGAAGAATGAGCAGACACACACACACACACACACACACACACACACACACACACACACGATCCATTAGTGTTCCTGATGTTGTATTTTGACAGCAATGTTGTTGTTTTATTGATGTGTGTTGGTCTTCCGCTCTACTTTCTGCTTGTCATGTTCATTAGTGTTGATGGTGAACACTAGTGCTGTGGTGAATAGTGATGGTGTTCTGGTGTTGAGCAGATCGTGCTGAAGTGAACGAGTATCTGAAGGTCAACACTGCACACAAGATCAGCTCCTGTCCCACTGACAGCCTGCTGGAGGTGTGTGCGTGTGTGTGTGTGTGTGTGTGTGTGTGTGTGTGTGTGTGCGTGTGTGGATTGAGCGCATGTGTCTGTACTGTGTGTCTCTGTCTATCTACTCTGTGTGTGTTTTTTTTCTGTGTGTGTGTGCGTGTGTGTGTGTGTGTGTGTGTGTGTGTGTGTGTGTGTGTGTGTGAATTATACGCATATGTGTGGTGTGTGTGCCTGTTTATTTACTGTGTGTCTGTGTTTCTATGTACTCTGCATGTCTGTCTTTCTCTCTGTGTGTCTTTCTGTCTGTCTGTCAGTGTGTGTTGTGTCTCAGTGTTGGTGTGTGTGTGTGTGTGTGTGTGCGTGTGTGTGTGTGTGTGTGTGTGTGTGTGTGTGTGCGTGTGTGTGTGTGTATCTATCAGTCTGTGTGTGTGTGTGTGTTTACTGTGTGTATTTACTGTGTGTATCTGTCATTCAGTCAGTGTGTAATGTGTCTCAATGTGTGTGTGTGTGTGTGTGTGTGTGTGTGTGTGTGTGATCAGTATGTGTGGCGCTGTGCAGCTGTCAGCGCGGGCGAGGATGGCACAGGTACCCGCTAAGCTTGAGTGGCCACATGATTGGCCGACAGCAGCTCCCGTCAGACACGGGTCACTTCCTGTGGATGCAGACCAGACGCGGCGGGGACATCAGAGCAGCAGAGTTCACTGTGGGACACACACACACACACACACTAATCACACAACACGCACACAAACTAAACATCATTCATTTTCTTTTCGGCTTAGTCCCTTTATTAATCCGGAGTCGCCACAGTAGAATGAACCGCCAACTATTCCAGCATATGTTTTACACAGGGGATGCCCTTCCAGCTGTGACCCATCACTGGGAAACATCCATACACCTTCAATCACACACACACACACACACACACACACACACACACACACACACACACACACACACACACACACTACAGACAATGTTAGCTCACCAAATTCCCCTATAGCGCATGTGTTTGGACTGTGGGGGAAACCCACACCAATACGGGGAGAACATGCAAACTCCACACAGAAATTACCACTGAGTAACTAGTTACATGTAACGGCGTTATGTAATTTAATTACAAAATTAAAGTAACAGCAATTCAGTACAGTTACTGAGACAAACGGTGTAATTAAATTACAGTTACTAATGAACATGTTAAAGATTACTAAAGGGGGTACATCTAAAAATATTCTTTAATAATCTGGGATATGCTGAATAATATTAATCTGTTGCCTTGCCTGTTTCTGATATGCAGGATGCCGTCTGCTGAGGCCATTTATTAAAGCACTGCTATTCTGTTATAACTACAGTTCTCAGTAGCGTAGTGGTGGGGTTACTACTTTATAGATCAAATAGTGGCGTCCACTCAAGCTACATTTACCGATCGCGGATCAATAAGTGACGGCACCGACATTCACAGAGCTGTGAGGCCAGGTTGTACCACAGGGAGTGACACAGATAACTGAAGTTAGGATCCACTTGCAGGTTTATTTGAAGTCTGGGAAGCAATGGTCAACACAGGTGCAAACAGATGTATAAAGGCAATTCAGAATCGTAGTCACATGTATCAGGCGAGAGGTGGGAAGACAGGCGGCAGACAAGGAGAAAGGGAAACAAGGCAAAGATCAAAACATGGAGAAACAAGACTAAGGAAAGCGCGTTGAATCGTCACTTACAGGTAAACAAGACTCGGCCTGGAAATGAGTGTGTGTGCTGTTTAAATAGTGTGTGTAATCAGTCTTTGACAATCCTAAGGTGGTGCACGTGTAATCAGTCAAAATGAGGAAGCATGTGTGTTTGTGAAAGGAGTGCATGTATGAAAATGTAGTCCATGAATGGCGGATTTGTAGTCCATAGGTTATCCATAGGCGATCTAGGAAGTTACAATTGCTGGTGATCGTGACACTGATGTCTAGCCAATGAAAATAAATCCATATGATCCAAATCCAGATGATGGCGAGAATGATGATTTCTTCTCACTGTTTTTTGATGGTCGACAACAAACTTTTTGGTGCGTTACTGCCAGCTCTCACTCAGGGGTGCGTTTCCCAAAACCATCATTAGCCAACTAAGGGCGCAAGTTCCGGCGTTACAAACATAGTTTGTTGATTTGCCGTTTCCCAAATTCGTCGCTCAAACGAACATTCTCAAACTGCGTCACAAACTTGAGCACTCGCAACTACACCTCTGGAGCTGTAGTTAGAAACAGAGTTCCTGGCTGTGTTCTGTTGTCACTTATCTTCCCTATGCCCTATTCATTTAGAACATTCTAACATGCACAAATTATTAAAAATAAAAAAAGCATTAAAGTCCACTGAGACTGAGACTACAGCTCTGCACAAACGTTTGGCCAGCGGAGAAATTAAAATGGTCGTGCCCAATTGAGCCTGGTTTCTCTCAAGGTTTTTTTTCTTCACTTCCGCCATTAGTGAAGTTTTTTTTCCCTCTCCGCTGTCGCCACTGGCTTGCATGGTTCAGGATCTGTAGAGCTGCGCATCGTTGGATTTGCTCTTCAATATTTGGACTCTCAGTAGTGATTATTAAACCACACTGAACTGAGCTCAACTGAACTGAACTTAAACACTACAAACTGAACTACACTGTTCCTATTTACTGTGACCTTTTATGTGAAGCTGCTTTGACACAATCTACATTGTATAAGCGCTATACAAATAAAGGGGAATTGAATTGAATTGAAAGTCGTCTCTCTTAGGTGTTATTTGCTTTCAAACTATTTTTACAGTTCAGTTTTAGCGATCTTCATGTTTACACTAGTGCTCCCTTCACAGTGCACTTTGAAAACATTAATGCCCTTTGAACACAGCCTCATGGAGAAAGCTATAGGTGACCTATTATTTAAAAGCGGAATTTATGTTGCGGTTCCAAAGCTTAAAACAAAAAGCATACGTTAATTTTTTTCATATTAGTGGGTTATTTATTAAGTATCTGTACTGTATATGACATGGGCCTGCTGGTTAAAACTTACTGCTGTGGTTTACATGTGTCAAATTGTAAGTAGACTTTTCAAAAAAATTAAATAAACAATATCCTACTTAATAATAATCATCATCATAATCATAATCATCATCATCATTAATATTATTTATAAAGTATGATTTTTTCATTCCCTAGTAAATAATACATTTAATTTCTTAATAAATCGCCTCATTATTTATTTATTTATATGATTTATATATGAGGTTAGAATACCTGTTAGCTTTTGTAAGGGATTTTACGCTTCATAATAGAATATGTAATGTTCTCAGTAATATTAGTAAAGCAAACACAGGCTCTAGATGTGCCGTTTACAGATATTTCAGTTAATATGGAAAGCGACTGCCTGTTTTTACCAAATCTAATATTGGATTTTATTTTAAATGCGTGTTTGTGTAAAACAATAGAATTTGCACAGATAAATGATGGGCTTCTTCTGTAAAGAAGTTGTTACTCCACCCAGTTTAGAGCATCATTATGGGTGTTTTACGTTAACGTGGTTCAAGCGATGGATCTGCTACAGAGAAACTACGAGTTTCGGGAAACACTCGTCACTACATCATTCTTTTCCCAAACGATGCATCGTACTATCACTGTTCAGCCGTGAGTTATGTCGTTGTTTGGGAAATGTCCCCTGGTCGGTGACGTTTATATATATAGTTTACTGTAGTAAAGTCTAAAGTACACTATGGTAATTACTATTAGTTCATGATAGCTACTAATGATACTACATTATGTAGTGTAATTTATTAATGAAGAGTTGTAAATATATAAACAATATAATGCTCATTCCTAAATATTTCCCGTTACTATACGCTTATTTCAGGCGGCTGCCATTTTAAAACACGAAAGAGAGGCTGCGGTGGGAAGAAACCCGAAGTATAGGACCAGCACTGTAAACATTGCAGCAACATGCTGTGGTCTACAAACCTGGACTGCTGCTGTGATTTCAAAATGCAGATATGGTGTAAACTTCACTTTAATATCATTCAGTTAAGTTTAATTTAAACCGTTAAAAGCATATTAGGCATCACATTCAGCCTATGTAACCTGGTGAGTGTTAAAACAATGCAGTCCTCTGTAGCACCCCCTCGTGTTGTCTGTAATAGTGTTGTCCCAGTACTGAAGATTTAAAACATCCATTTCCCGCTAACATTTAAGCACCGCTGAGTGCGTTCATAAACAACGCTGATTTGCCATAGTGTTCACCAGTGAATGACTAGTATTCAACAGAAATGACTGTGATTGGCCATGAAGGTCATCAGTTCATCGCTCTTCACCGAGTGCAAACACAGATAGACGGACACTGGAGTGTTTTAAAGCCATGAAGATCCGTCGATTCATCAGCTGATCGCTGTGCTTGGTAAACATCAGTTAAGTGCGGTGAATTGATGACCTTCACGGCCAATCACAGTCATTTCTGTTGAGCATTGGTGAACACAATGGCAAATCAGCGCTGTTTAAGAACGCCATCAACAGTGCTTAAATGTTAACAGGGAATAGACTTTTTAACTTTTTAACCTGACTTTTTTTATTTCAGTAAGGAAATTCAGTATGGTGACATGTCTAATATAGTAAAATAATCAGTTCATTAACTTGAGTTTGATAAATGGCATCTAAAATCTGTGTTTGGGAAAGAAACTGTTATCTAACTAGTACAATTTCGCTTAACTAAGCTGAAAATGAGGTCTGATATCCCTTTTTATCTTCACTATTTATTCAGGGACCTTCAAGTCACTCGGGTGTAATGATAAATTTGTGTGGCTTTCTCTTCGCTGATAAGATATACAGCCAGGTACACAACATTCCTGTGTGACTCAGGTGACACTTCCGGGTTTCTTCCCACCGCAGCCTCGATTTTGCTTTTTTAATGGTGGCTGCATGAACTCAGTCTATAGATTACTATAGTATTTTAAATGTGTAACGCCTGGTTTTAGTTATATACTTAGTTATAATGGTAATGAAGCATATAATATAGTTATATAGTTATTATACGCCTGGTTTTTGCTGTTATATACTATGTGTTTCTGTTTAATACAGCATATTATTTGCAGTAAATATTTGAACTGAACAATTAAGCCTCAGAATTGGGTAAGCTAAATTGTCCATAGTGTATGAGTGTGTGTGGATGTTTCCCAGAGATGGGTTGCGGCTGGAAGGGCATCCGCTGCGTAAAACGTGCTGGATAAGTTGGCAGTTCATTCCGCTGTGGCGACCCCGCAATAATAAAGGGACTAAGCTGAAAATAAAATAAATTATGCCTCACACACACACACACTAATCACAGATTTCACCCACATCACACCCCTCACACACTATTCACTCATTAGGTAAGTTTCCATCTAAAGATGTGTAAAACTGTAAAATTGGGTAAATCGTGTGTGTGTGTGTGTGTGTGTGTGTGTGTGTGTGTGTGTGTGTGTGTGTGTGTGTTGTGTCCAGTTAGTGTATGAGCAGAGAATCCTCCCTCCTGCTGAACTGTGCTGTTCCTGCAGATGAATATCTAGATCAGGGGTGTCCAAACCTTGACATGAAGAGCCAAAAACTAAATATCACTGAGCGCCGTGGGCCGAAGGTAAATATACCAAACTGTATTGCATTAAGGCTGTCCTGGGTAATTTCCTACTTTTCTAACCTTGAATCATATTAACTAATGCAGTATTACTTTTTAATGATAACTCATTGCAATAACAATATAAACAATCAGATTTCTATCACACGGGAGCTCAATGCTGAGCACACCAGACCAGCAGAATCTGCATTGTCCTCTATCCATCTGTCCAGGTGACAGTATCCAAACTAAACTACTGCATTTAAATGGAGTTGAACATTTAATTTCAGTTCACCTTTTTCCTAGCTTAACAATAAAACAAATAAAAACTTACATTAAATCTGAAATGACAATGCCTAAACCGTCCCCATCATTCCCCCTCTCTTCTCAGATGGGATGGTGGACCAAATCAAAGGTTACCATGGGCCCGAGAGCCCTAGTTTGGGCATCTCTGATATAGAGGGATGGATGGAGAGACAGACAGACCGCTGCTTATCAAATGAATGAATGGATGAACATAGAGACAGGCTGAAAGAGAGATGTGCAGCATGATAGTGTGTGAGTGTGTGTGTGTGTTAGAGTCTGATCTCCAGCAGATGTCAGCACTCCACCTGCTTTATCCAGTCTGACCTCAGTGCTCTCTCTCTCTCTCTCTCTCTCTCTCTCTCTCTCTCTCTCTCTCTCTCGTCATCAATACTTTATCAGTGTCTTTTGTTTGCATTCTGACAGGAGCATCTCCCATCATGCAGTGCAGAGGTTGAGGTGTGTGCTTGCAGATCTCCATTTGATAGTGTGTGTGTGCAGATCTCCATCTGTGTGTGTGTGTGTGTGTGTGTCTGCATGCAGATCTCCATCAGTTCAATTCATCTTTATTTCTGTAGCACTTTTACAATGCAGATTGTGCCACAGCAGCTGGACACAGGAGTTCTAGTAAACTGAATCTGTGTCAGTCCGGTGTTCAGAGCTCAGTTCAGTTCAGTGTGGTTTAATTGTCACTGTTGAAAGTCCAAATCCATTCATGCGCAACTCTACAAGTCCCAAAACAAGCAAGCCAGTGGCCACAATGGAGGAACAAACTTCACCAATTGACCAAAGTGAAGGAGGGAAACCAGGCTCAGTTGGGCACGACCTTTTCTCCTCTGGCCAAACGTCTTGAGCAGAGCTGCAGTCTAGGCGCCGGAGGCTGGAGAGCTCTGAGTAGGTCTCCGGCGGGTGATCAGGCTGGCCCACAGGATCAATGCGGAGACTCGTCTGTCACTGGGGTCTTTCAGGATCAGTCTCATCCTCTCCACTCCTCCATGACCACCACAGCAGCTGCTCAGGATACAGCCTGGTCCAGGATTATGGAGACCTTGGCATCATTTCCTCACAATGTAATTTCCTAAACAATGTATTTGGGCTGAATTTAAACAAATGAATTAAGTTGAACATTACTCAATTTAATTTGTTTGTTTAAATTCAACCCAATTAAATTGTATGCAACAGTTTTGCAGACATCATTTTTTCAGTGTATTTAACTGCTATTAAAATATATTAGTAATTAATCCTCTCTTCATAAAAGTCATTCAGTTAAATAATCAGGCCTGTAGCCAAGGAGGGTTTGGGTGGTTTAAAAGAGCAAAAGTTGTATTGGTATTATTATGTTTGAATTTTTCTTATTATTGAAATGGCCAAATTATTATTGAAAGTTTGTTATTTGCCTGTAGGCTTCAGTTTAATGATAGATGATAATAAATTAGTATTTTAAATATAAGTATCATTTTCATATTTCTTTATTCTAAATTTACATTAATTATAAAACTGTAATATAAAACGTACAGTTTAAATGCTTATGGGAATGATAGAGTAATGTTAAAAGAATGTTTATTAACTGATAAAGTTTAATAAAGACTTCCGTTTACTTTAGCCATAGCCCAAATTATCAGCACCTCAAATTATCGTACACAAGTCAAACGGAGAGTAAACCGCTATTATCTACACAAATCCTGTTTTGACACAATTACCACAATATGTAAAAAATAAATAAATCTAGGCGCACCTTAGAAGGTTCAATCATCAGAATGGGGAAGAAAGGGGATTTAAGAGACTCTGAACGTGGCATGGTTGTTGGTGTCAGACGGGCTGCTCTGAGTATTTCAGAAACTGCTGATCTACTGGGATTTTCACGCACAACCATCTCTAGGGTTTACAGAGAATGGTACGACAAAGAGGAAATATCCAGTGAGCGGCAGTTCTGTGGGCTAACATAGTGCTGCTTGGCTTGACAGCAGTGCACCCTTCCTGAATTTTTGACACACTTTGAGGTGTGTGAGCCCATTCAGAGTATCTGTAATGAGCTGATTTTGTGGCTTTTGTTTTGATGAGATATTCACCTGATATCCCATGAGAACAGCAGAATCCAGCATGTTCAATTAGGTCCTCACTTCATTCAGCTCTTCTGATGGCTGTTAGATGTCTGCGGTTGGCATTAAAGCAGTGTGGTGTACGGTAAAACTTAACTTTATATATATATTTTGATTTTTTTCGATTTTGTCATCCCACCGCACAACACCACATGTTTGCTATTGCAACCGGTCTTTTGGTCTTTTGAACCTTGGTGATGTCATGTATGATGTAGGTTGGTAATTCCCCTATACTTTTGCATGTAGCTGTCTGTTCTGCAGTTTGTTTTCAGGCCATATTATTCACAGACTTTATCAGTCTGCTATAACGACGAAAAAACACGAGTATAAAGGCCATTATCATGATGGACGTTTATATGACTTAAACTTTTCGTTGAAAAAAGTTCACGTCCACCTTGTTTTGCTGCCACCATCCTGACCTGTGTGTGTGTGTGTGTGTGTGTGTGTGTGTCTGTGTCACACCTTATTCATGCACAGGAAATTCCTCCACGCAGTTGTTTTGGCACTGCTACAGCTGAACACAGCTACAGCCTCTCGCATGATTGCAGGGAAAGGCACAGCCAATCACACTGCTCATGTGTTTGGAGGGCGGTGCGACTCGAGGAGAGAACGTGATTTAACCCTTTTCTGCATGTCTAGGTTAATATTGACAGCGCAAATTTTATTTAATTTTTTTCTTTTTTTTAAGTGGATTAAATTATTAGTGGGGACATTTCAAAAGTTGGTGGATGTGATGGCGATCTATTTCTTCCAGTTCTCCACCATTTCCATAGGGACTCAGCACAAAGGATTTGACACATAAAACGTGCAACCCTACTGAAAAATCCAGCTTAAACCAGCCTAGGCTGGTTGGCTGGTTTTAGCTGGTTGACCAGTCTGGTTTTAGAGGGGTTTTGGCCATTTCCAGGCTGATTTCCAGCCTGGTCTTAGCTGGTCAGGGTGGGAGATGACCAGCTAAAAACAACTTGACCAGCCTAGCCAGGCTGGGAGCCCAGCCCAAACCAGCTATGTCCAGCTTAAACCAGGCTGGTCAAGCTGGTTTTAGCTGGATTTAGCTGGTCACTTTCCAGCCTGACCAGCTAAGACCAGGTTGAAAATGGCTGGAAACCAGCCTGGAAATGGCCAAAACTCTCTCTAAAACCAGGCTGGTCAACCAGGTAAGACCAGCCAAGCTGGATTTTTCAACAGGGAACAGTTTACTTTTCGTTTGTCAGTAACAACAAAATCAAAAAAACAAAAAAAACTATTCACACTTTACCAAGCTTCAATATGAATATGGTTTCAAAGAACGGTCATAAGACTGTCTACCATCAAGCCCCTTCCTTCTTTCTAATCTTTTATCCTGTTGCTTACGCATACTTATGACGTATGGCATTATTTAACATATAAAACGTCATGTACATAATATAATATCACTAAATATACATATTAAATGCTGTATTAAATAGCAATAACTATATATCTCAATACAAATAATATAATATTATTGAAAAATATTACAAATCTCTTAGTGCTCTTTATGGCTCTAACAGTGGATATTGGTCAATGCTAAATCTACACCCCTGCTGCGGACACAAATGCACTAAACCAGTGGTGTTCAACTCTGTTCCTGGATCGACCTTCCTGCAAAGTTCAGCTCCAGCCCTGATCAAACACACCTGAACCAACTGATTAGGACCTGAACAGCACTTGATAATTACAGGCAGGTGTGTTTGATATGGGCTGCAACTGAAATCTGCAGGAAGATCGATCTCCAGGAACAGGGTTGGTCACCCCTGCACTAAACCCAGTTAGTGCCATCTAGTGGCGGTGTGTGGGTCTGTTCCGACATTGAGTTCCAAAGTAGGCTATAAACATATTAAATATTACTTAGGTGACTAATAAACTGCTAAACACTTTGTCTGATCAGACAAAACTTTTTAACTTAAATTGTGTGTCGAATATCAAATATAAAGATTATTATTTATGATTATTTTTTAAAAGTATTGTTTACTATTAGTCATTCATTCATTTTCTTTTCAGCTTAGTCCCTTTATTAATCAGGTGTCGCCACAGCAGAATGAACCGCCAACTATTCCAGCATATGTTTTACGCAGTGGATGCCCTTCCAGCAGCAACCCGTCACTGGGAAACACCCATACACACTCATTCACACACACTACGGTCAATTTAGTTGATCAATTCCTCTATAGCGCATGCGTTTGGACTGTGCGGCAAACCAGAGCACCCGGAGGAAACCCACGCCAACACGGGGAGAACATGCAAACTCCACACAGAAACACCAACTGACCCAGCTGGGACTCGAACCAGTGACCTTCTTGCTGTGAGGTGATCGTGCTACCCACTACGCCACCGT
Organism: Danio aesculapii; assembly: GCF_903798145.1. NCBI lineage: Eukaryota > Metazoa > Chordata > Actinopteri > Cypriniformes > Danionidae > Danio > Danio aesculapii. Next base: position 62,094,787 of record NC_079440.1, read on the forward strand.
GACACATGTTTTCTGTTATTTATCATATCAATATCAAACACACACACACTAATATATATATATATATATATACACACACACATTTTCGTCTTCCTCCTTTTTGTCCTCAGCTGATCACATGCCTGATCAGTGTGTGTTTGTGTGCAGATCTCCGTCAGTTTGTGTGTGTGTGTGTGTGGATCTCACTGTAGTCAGGCATCACTCTCTCTGAGCTCTGAAACCTGTCTGAAAACAGTTCCTCTTCCAGCGCACACAAATTATCACCATCAGTTTAACTTCAAATATTTCAGACCCTGCATATAAATATAATATGTATCTGTATTTCCTGAGCTGTGTTCTTCTGCTTGCGGTGTCAGAGACAGATTAGTTTATTATTACATTTAGTCTGAGTTGTGTTAGCTCTGATGACTTAAAAGCCTCTCCTCCGTCTCCTCCGGCTGCACATGTATTGACTCCGAGCCCCGTGCTTCATCTTATTTGCGAAACACTGAGTTAGCGCAGTGCATGATGGGGCAGATTTTTCAGCGATCAGCCCCTGATTGCATTCAGAGCTCATCTGCCCATTGATGCTCCAAATCACATTAGGCTTCAGAAGTAGACTCATCCATCTGCAGACTCGCAGAAATGCTGCAAATGTGCTTAAAAAATAATGCATTAAGAGTGTGTGTTCAGTGGCCGCGTGCCCGATCCGGCCCGTATTGATTGGGCACATTGTTTCAGCCTCTCATCTGCACCATTACGCTCACTGGCTTCTCTTTATCCTCCGTGCTTTTGCTTCTCAGAGATCTGCAAATACATTAGAGCCGGAAATGAGAGACGCTCACGTGTGTGTGTGTTTGTTTCTGATGGCTCCGTCTGTAATGGTTTAATCTGCGAGCTCTAATATTGAGTGTGTGACAGGCTCTGTGGGTGAGGGCTGGAGGACTCGCTGCTCTTCTTCTGCCTCATTCTTCACCAGCCGCTGATTCACTTATCTAATATCGTCTGTCTGCTTATTAATCCTGCGTATTCCCACATCTGCAGGGCTGATCAAGATGTGCTGGATCAGACGGGGGGTGTGTGTGTGTGTGTGTGTGTTGTCCGTCTGTCAGCAAGTGATGTGAAGATGACACGCTGTCAAACACACAAGACAAAGAGAAGCTTCCCTCTGTTCTCCAGCTCACCTCCAGTCTCCTTTCAGTGTGTGTGATGCTGACAGAGCTTCAGTAAACAACACACACAAACACACACTCATGCACACATACACTTTCATACACACACACACACACACACACACAAACACTAATACAGGTCACATACTCTCTTACACACACACACACACACACACACACCCACGTCACATACAAACACTAATACAGGTCACATACTCCCATGCACACACATGCTTACACACACGCACACACACGCACATACACACACCCACGTCACATACAAACACTAATACAGGTCACATACTCCCATGCACACACACACACACACACAAACACTAATACAGGTCACATACTCCCATGAACACACATGCTTGCACACACACACACACACACACACACACACCCACGTCACAT
>NC_079440.1:62101351-62108851 GCF_903798145.1 Danio aesculapii
TGTTCTCCCCACAGTCCAAAGACACGTGGTACAGGTGAATTGGGTAGGCTAAGTTGTCCGGAGTGTAATGGACAGACGGCTGCTTCTCACTCAGGGCTGCTGTTTATGCTAATGAGATGGAGAGATGGGCACTAGTGGGCGGGGCTTTTCCCCTCTGATGACATGTACAAAGGGAGAATGTCAATCAAAGTGTTTCATTCATCAAGTCTGATTATAATAAATACAATTAATTTATGTTTACCATAGAGGCTGGAGATATACACACACACACACACACACACACACACACACACACACACACACACACACAACATCCCTTATAAAAGCATAATAGGTCTCCTAAAACTATCCTGAACTGTACAGCATCAACATAAAAATGAATGTATATATGTGCACCTGCAGTTCTAGTTGTAGGACGGAATTGAGTATACTAGTGTGTGTGTGTGTGTGTGTGTGTGTTAGAGGTGAAGCGTGGACGGTCAGAGTGTTAAAGTCATGACTCTTTGTACTGGAGGCCCTCAGGGGCCCGACCGCCGACCGAGAGATTCAATCTCTCTTTACGCTTAATCGATATTCAGGCCCAGATGGAGCGCATGAAGAGAGACGGAGGAATCTGAGGATGAGGGATGAGCGGCGTCTCTCAGGGCCGCGCCGCGCCGCACCGCTGCTGACTGCCTTTTCCACATCATACGCAGAGAAAAACACATAATAGAGTCCAGGAGAGCAAACAAAACTGCCTGTGTTAGACCACGAGAGAGAATCCAGACCAGAGGCTGCTCCTCCTGCTCTGCTCCGGTGTGCTTCTCTGATGCAGAATCAGCCCTTATTTATCCAGCTGACGGCTTTTCTCTGTGCTGGGGTATTTTGAGGAGTTGCTAAGGGGTTGTTAGGATGTTTTAAGTGGTTGCTAGGGTATATTGAGGAGTTACTATGAGGTTGTTAGGATGTGTTAAGTGGTTGCTATGAGGTTGTTATGATATGTTAAGTGGTTGCTGTGAGGTTGTTAGGATATGTTAAGTGGTTTCTATGAGGTTGCTAAGGTATTTTGAGGAGTTGCTATGAAGTTGTTAGAATGCTTTAAGTGGTTGCTAGGGTGTTTTGAGGAGTTGCTATGAGGTTGTTGGGATGTTTTAAGTGGTTGCCATGAGGTTGTTAGGATGTGTTAAGTGGTTTCTATAAGGTTGCTAGGGTATTTTGTGGAGTTGCTACAGTGTTGTATGTTTTTAAGAGGTTGCTATGGTATTTTGAGGAGTTGCTATAAAGTTGTTAGAATAATTTAAGGGGTTGCTAATGTGTTTTGAGGAGTTGATATGAGGTTGTTAGGATGTTTTAAGTGGTTGCTATGAGGTTGTTAGGATGTGTTAAGTGGTTGCCGTGAGGTTGTTAAGATGTGTTAAGTGGTTTCTATGAGGTTGCTAGGGTATTTTGAGGAGTTGACATTGGGGTGGTGGGATGTTTTTAAGAGATTGCTAGGGTATTTTGAGGAGTTGCAATGAGATTGTTGGGATGTGTTAAGTGGTTGCTATCCGGTTGCTAGGGTATTTTGAGATGATATGAGGTTGTTAGGATGTTTTAAGAGGTTGCTAGGGTATTTTGAGGAGTTGCAATGAGGTTGTTGTGATGTTTTAAGTGGTTGCTATGAGGTTGTTAGGGTATTTTAAGGAGTTGCTATGAGGTTGTTTGGATGTGTTAAGTGGTTTCTATGAGGTTGCTTTGGTATTTTGAGGAGTTGCTATGAAGTTTTTAAAATGTTTTTAGTGGTTGCTAGGGTATTTTGAGGAGTTGCTATGCGGTTGCTGGACTGTTTTAAGAGGTTGCTAGGGTATTTTGATGAGTTGCTAAGAAGCTGTTAAAATGTTTTAAGTGGTTACGGGAGTATTTTGAGGAGTTGCTATGAGGTTGTTGGGATGTGTTAAAAGGTTACTATGAGGTTGCTAGGGTATTTTGAGATGATATGGGGTTGTTGGAAGTTTTAAGAGGTTGCTATGAGGTTGTTAAGAATGTATTAAGTGGTTTCTATGAGCTTGCTAGGGTATTTTGAGGAGTTGCAGTGAGGTTGTTAGGATATATTAAGTGGTTGCTATGAGGTTGTTAGGATGTGTTAAGTGGTTTCTATGAGGTTGCTAGGGTATTTTGAGGAGTTGCTATGAAGTTGTTAAAATGTTTTAAGTGGTTGCTAGGGTCTTTTGAGGAGTTGCTATGAGGTTGTTGAGATTTTTTAAGTGGTTGCTATGCTGTTGCTAGGGTATTTTGAAGAGTTGCTATGAGGTTGTTGGGATGTTTTAAGAGGTTGCTAGGGTGTTGTTCTGCTCTAGTAAACTCCTGAAACAAACTGTGCTGTGGCCTGATTTAGTTTGATTGTTTGCCAGCAGATATATATATATAGTGTTGTTGATAGATCAGTGACTGATTTACTACTTTGATGAATCATGATGATCTAATGTTGATGTCTGATTATCATATAAACGTGCACTTATGTTCTGGTACTTCACAAGCTGTAGATTGAGTGTGTGCGGGTGTTTGAGTTCTGACAAACTGCAGAATGCAGAACATCAACACTCTCCAGATCACTATTCCCATCTGATCCTTCCCTGAATCCTCCAAGGGTTTGAGATGTTGACTGAGCTGCTGAGCAAGTGTGTGCGTATCTGTGATGTGTGTGTCTTGTGTATGTGTGTATATGTGTTTTTTCACACATGGAGAAAAAAAGCCCATAAGGGAGTCCAGGAAGACCCCAGTAAAGCTGTCTATGTTGGATTACTGGAGAGTATCCCGACCCGAGGCTGCTGGTTTGACTGTGCTGCGTCCCGCTGGAGGAGCAGATCCTCATCAGATCAGCTCAGTTCTGGAGATGCGTCACATCTGAAGATGCACTTAACTGGCAGAAACACACGTCTGAAGAAGCTCCACAGGCCACCAGTGATTCTGCTGACAGCACAGGACCTGAAGGAGAGCACTGACCGCTCAGAGACGTTATTACTGCATCTCACACACTCATGCACATGGAGGAAAGGGTTGTACACGCCAACACACACACACAACCATCTGAGATATGGAAACTGCTTATTCATGATCATTTATTTCCATTAGTCATTAGGGTCCCTGAAGTTTTCATTTGTTTATTTGTGTGTGTGTGTGTGTGTGTGTGTTGTCTGGTGTGTGTTGCTGTCTCTGATATGTGTGTGTGAATGTGAGTGTTGTCTGTTTGAGTGTGTGTGTTGTCTAAAGTGTGTGTTGTTGTCTCTGATGTGTGTGTGTGTGTGTGTGTGTGTGAATGTGAGTGTTGTCTGTTTGTGTATGTGTGTGCGTTGTCTAGCGTGTGTGTTGTTGTCTCTGAGGTGTGTGTATGAATGTGAGTGTTGTCTGTATGAGTGTGTGTGTGTGTTGTCTAAAGTGTGTGTTGTTGTCTCTGAAGTGTGTGTGTGAATGTGAGTGTTGTCTGTTTGTGTATGTGTGTGCGTTGTCTAGCGTGTGTGTTGTTGTCTCTGAGGTGTGTGTGTGAATGTGAGTGTTGTCTGTATGAGTGTGTGTATGTGTGTTGTCTGAAGTGTGTGTTGTTGTCTCTGAGATGTGTGTGTGAATGTGAGTGTTGTCTGTATGAGTGTGTGTGTGTGTGTTGTCTAGCGTGTGTGTTGTTGTCTCTGACGTGTGTGTGTGAATGTGAGTGTTGTCTGTTTTTGTATGTGTGTGCGTTGTCTAGCGTGTGTGTTGTTGTCTCTGAGGTGTGTGTGTGAATGTGAGTGTTGTCTGTATGAGTGTGTGTGTGTGTGTGTTGTCTGAAGTGTGTGTTGTTGTCTCTGACGTGTGTGTGTGAATGTGAGTGTTGTCTGTTTGTGTATGTGTGCGCGTTGTCTAGCGTGTGTGTTGTTGTCTCTGATGTGTGTGTGAGTGTGTGATTGATGGAGCGTCTGCTGATGGAGAGTGTGTGTGATGACGGATGAGTGTGACAGGCAGATGGTTTTGCTTGTCGTCTCTTTAATCACACAGACTCAGCTGGGCGTGAAGGCAGAGCTTTGTCTCGTCATGGCAACAAACAGGAGACAAATTTACCCACAATTCTCTCCTCGCGCCTGGAGTTTGGGCTGAGCGCAAGAAGCACAGCGAGTGTGATCAAGCAAATGTGTGTGTAGAGAAGCGGAGACGGTGTGAAGAGCAGCGCGGAGGTTACAGTGAGAGTTTGGAGAGTGAGCCGGCAGCCCGCTTCAGTCTCAAACTCATCACACTGCTGCTGTGTGTGTGTGTGTGTGTGTGTGTGTGTGTGTGTGTGTGTTGTGTAGTTCCTCGTGATTGAGTTGTGTGTGCTTAAACTCACTGCAGCGGTACTTTCTTTCAGAGATACTATATCATGATGAAAATCTGCATAGCAAGCTAGGACTTATGTTACTGAATGGTTGCTAGGCCGAGGCAGTTGCTAGGGTTTTCTAAGAGTTTGCTGTTGTATGGGATTGTTTTTCAAAGTAATTGCTATAGGGTTACTAGCGTGATCTGACTAGCTTTTATTTGGTTGCTAAGGTGTTCAAAGTGTGGAGTTTCTAGGGGTGTTCTAAAGTTTGGGGTTTCTAGGCGTGTTTTGAGTGGTTGCTATGGTGTTCTTAGTGGTGTATATGGGGTTTACAAAGTGTATAAAATGTGTGTGTGTGTGTGGCTGTGGGTTTGCTAGGGTGGTTGCTGCAGGGTTGCTATGGTGTTCTAAAGTGTGGGGTGGCTAGAGTGTTCTTATTGGCTTATGATTGGTTGCTAAGGTGTAAAGTGTATGGTTGCTAGGGTGTTCTGGGTGGTTGCTATAGGGATGCTGTGGTGTTCTTAGTGGTTTAATATGGGGTTTACAGAGTTTTCTTATGTGTGTGTGTGTAACTGTGGGGTTACTAGGCTGTTTTGGGTGGTTGCTATAGGGTTGCTATGGTTTTCTAAAGTGTGGGGTAGCTAGGGTGTTCTGATTGGCTTATATTTGGTTGCTAAGGTGTAAAGTGTGGGGTTGGTATGGTGTTTTAGGTGGTTGCTGTAGGGTTGCTAGGGTGTTCTAAAGTGTGGGGTGGCTAGAGTGTTCTAATTGGCTTATATTTGGTTGCTAAGGTGTAAAGTGAATGGTTGCTAGGGTGTTCTTGGTGGTTGCTATAGGGATGCTGTGGTGTTCTTAGTGGTTTATATGGGGTTTACAGAGTTTTCTTATGTGTGTGTGTAACTGTGGGGTTGCTAGGCTGTTTTGGGTGGTTGCTGTAGGGTTGCTATGGTTTTCTAAAGTGTGGGGTAGCTAGGGTGTTCTGATTGGCTTATATTTGGTTGCTAAGGTGTGAAGTGTGGGGTTGCTATGGTGTTTTGGGTGGTTGCTGTAGGGTTGCTACGGTGTTCTAAAGTTCTAAAGTGTGGGGTAGCTAGGGCATTCTGATTGGCTTATATTTGGTTGCTAGGGTGTTCTGAATGGTTGCTAGAGGGATGTTTTGGTGTTCTTAGTTGTTTATATGGGGTTTACAAAGTGTTCTAAAGTGTGTGTGTGGCTGTGGGGTTGCTAGGATGGTTGTTGTAGGGTTGCTATGGTGTTGTAAAGTGTGGGGTAGCTAGGGTGTTCTGATTGGCTTATATTTGGTTGCTAAGGTGTAAAGTGTGGGGTTGCTAAGGTGTTTTGGGTGGTTGCTATAGGGTTGCTAGGGTATTCTAAAGTGTGGGGTGGCTAGAATGTTCTGATTGGCTTATATTTGGTTGCTAAGGTGTAAAGTGTAGGGTTGCTAGGGTGTTCTGGGTGGTTGCTATAGGAATGTTGTGGTGTTCTTAGTTATTTATATGGCGTTTATAAAGTGTTCTAAAGTGTGTGTGTGTGGCTGTGGGGTTGCTAGGATGGTTGCTGTAGGGTTGCTATGGTGTTTTAAAGTGTGGGGTAGTTAGGGTGTACTGATTGGCATATATTTGGTTGCTAAGGTGTAAATGTGGGGTTGCTAAGGTGTTTTGGGTGGTTGCTGTAGGGTTGCTAGGGTGTTCTAAAGTGAGGGGTGGCTAGGGCATTCTGATTGGCTTATATTTGGTTGATAGGGTGTTCTGAATGGTTGCTATAGGGATGCTATGGTGTTCTTAGTGGTGTATATGGGGTTTACAGTTCTTTGCCTCTTTGAACGTTTACCTTCTGGTCGACGCTACAGAGCATTGCGCACCAGAACAGCCCGACACAGAAACAGTTTCTTCCCTCAGGCAATCCATCTTATGAACACTTGATGATAATAATTGTGAAACCAACATCACTACTTGCTATACACTTATACACATATACACTTATTTAACAACACACTTTACATGCCAATTTGCACATAACAGCTGCACATATAACAATGTATATAGTAATATAGCTCTACATACTCTTGTCAATTTGTGTGTATGTACTGTACAAATATAGCGGCACTATTGACACATGCTCAGGGTCTGTTAGCGATATTTACTGCATATATCTATGCTTAGTAGTTACTATAGCTGCTAGTGTGTTCTCAGTGTTTGCCATGGAGTTGCTAGACTTTATTTTTCTTGTCTGTCATGAAGAGATTGTATAATTGCAGTCACTGTATTTTTATTTCTGTGGGTTTGATCAGTACTAGTAATGCTTACCTCAGTGAAAACACACACACACACACACACACACACAGATGCAGATGAGGCCGGTGCTGTGAGTGATGCGGTGAGGTGACAGTCAGGTGATAATTATCTAAACGATCAACTCAGCAAAACAGCACTGTGATGAACACACACACACACACACTGAAGCTGAAGAGAAGAGCAGAGACAAGAGACTCTCTCTCTCTCTCTGTGTCTGTGGTGTCTGCGGTGGTCCTGGAGCTCAAGGTTACGCTGTCAAGGTTAAATTGACTTTAGATTAATTATGTGTCAATTAACAGGGTAATTGTTTCATAATGTGGCTGCCCCGGAGGCAGAGGTGTGAGTGAGAGGGGCCGCTACTGTCAGACTCACTTTAGGACACGACTCAAGTGTCTCTGAGAAAGAGAGAGAGAGAGAGAGAGTGTGAGAGAGAGAGGGCGTGTATGAGTGTGTCAAGACATATCAAAGACCAGTCACATCAAAGTTACATTCACTGATGACACCACAGGAATAAAGTGTGTGTGTGTGTGTACATATTTGTATGTAGATAGATAGATAGATAGATAGATAGATAGATAGATAGATAGATAGATAGATAGATAGATAGATAGATAGAAGGATGGATGGATGGATGGATAGGCAGACAGATGGATGGATGGATGGATGGATGGATGGATGGATGGATGGACGGACGGACGAACCGATGAATAGATGGAGGGATAGATGGAGGGATAGACAGATAGAGGGATGGAGAAAAGGATGGATGAACGAACAGATGGATAGACAGATAGATGGATGGATGTATAGATAGATAGATGGATAGATAGATGGATGGATGGATGGATAGATGGATGGATGGATGGATGGATAAATAGATAGATAGATAGATAGATAGATAGATAGATAGATAGATAGATAGATAGA
>NC_079440.1:62113851-62123851 GCF_903798145.1 Danio aesculapii
AATCAAGCCTCCTGTAATGAGTTTAGAGCAGAAACATTGGCCCTTGACTTCAGTGCTAATTGATATCGGGCCCTTATTGCGAGCGCTCCACATCGGCTGCTTTTATTCCTTTAATTATTACACTGTTTGCTTTTGCCTTTCTCTGAGTGCGCTGATGGAAGGGATTGTTCGAGACTGACCCCAACACTGTATTTACAGACACATTCACTGACGCTTTCATCACATCTGACCTCAGGATTGAAGTTTAACAGATGAGAAATTATTTTTGCATGGAGAAAATAGTGTTTGAGTAGGGTAAATTGAATCAATACAGTAATTGATTACTAATTGCATCACTAAAATAGATTTTACATTACTTTTCTAATTGCTTTGTCTAAAACATTTAGTTTTGCATGATGAAAATCATGTTTAAAAGATGAGAAATAATTTTTGCATAAAGAAAATAATGGTTTAAGTAATGTAAGTTGCATATAAGCACTAAATGATGATTAATTGCATCACTAAAACTGTTTTTAAATTACTTTGTTGTCTGAATCAGAATTTTTTGCATAAAATAGATTATATTTGGTTTATTTTTGCAGGAAGAAAATAATGTTTAAATAGGGTAAGTTGCATAAAAATAGTAATTGATCATTTATTCCATCATTAAAACTCTTTTCAAATTACTTTTCTAATTGCTTTGTCTGAAAATCCTATTTTTGCATGAAGAAAATAGTGTTTAAAATATTCTAAATTATTTTTGCATGAAGAAAATAATGTTTAAACAGGGTAAGTTGCATATAAACAGTAATTAAGCACTAATTGCATCATTAAAACTCTATTTAAATTACTTTTCTAATTGCTTTGTCTGAAACTCTTATTTCTTATTAATGTTTTATGTAGGGTAAATTGCATATAAGCACTAAATGATAATTAATTGCATCACTAAAACTGTATTTAAATTATTTTTCTAATTTCTCTGTCTAAAAATCTTATTTTTGCATGAAATAATGTTCTGTAAAATATGCAAATTTTTTCCTATTAAGAAAATTCTTATTTTTGCATTAAGAAAATAATGTTTAACCAGGGTAAGTTGCATATGAACAGTAATTAATCACTAATTGCATAATTGCATCACTAAAACGGTTTTTAAATCACTTTTCTAACTGTGTTGTCTGAATATGACTTTTTGCATGATATAGATGAGAAATTATTTTTGCAGGAAGAAAATAATGTTTAAATAGGGTAAGTTGCATAAAAATAGTAATTGATCATTTATTGCATCATTAAAACTCTATTCAAATTACTTTTTTTAATTGCTTTGTCTAAAAATCTTATTTTTGCATGAAGAAAATCGTGTTTAAAATATGCTAAATAATTTTTGCATGAAGAAAATAATGTTTTAGTAGGGTAAGTTGCATAAAAATAGTAACTGATCATTTATTCCATCATTAAAACTCTTTCCAAATTACTTTTCTAATTGCATTGTCTGAAAATCTTATTTTTGCATTAAGAAAATAGTGTTTAAAATATGCTAAATTATTTTTGCATGAAGAAAATAATGTTTTATGTAGGGTAAGTTGCATATGAACAGAAATTAAGCACTAATTGCTTCATTAAAACTCTATTTAAATTACTTTTCTAATTGCTTTGTCTGAAACTCTTATTTTTGCATGAAGAAAATAATGTTTTATGTAGGGTAAATTGCATATAAACAGTAATTGATCACTAATTGCATCACTAAAACTGTATTAAAATTATTTTTCTAATTTCTATGTCTAAAAATCTTATTTTTGCATGAAATAATGTTGTGTAAAATATGCAAAAAAAAATTGTATTAAGAAAATTCTTATTTTTGCATGAAGAAAATAATGTTTTAGTAGGGTAAGTTGCATATAAGCAGTAATTATTCACTAATTGCATCATTAAAACTCTATTTAAATGACTTTTCTAATTGCTTTGTCTAAAACTCTTATTTTTGCATGAAGAAAATAATGTTTTATGTAGGGTAAGTTGCATATAAACAGTAATTGATCACTAATTGCATCACTAAAACTGTATTTAAATCACTTTTTTTAACTGCGTTGGTTGAAACTCTTATTTTTGCATGAAATAAATCATGTTTAAGATTAGAAATCATTTTTGCATTAAGAAAACTCAGGAAGAAAATAATGTTTGAATAAAGCAGCAAATGATCCGAAATTGCATGACTAAAGATGTATGCAAATTGCTTTTCTCATTGCTATGTCTGCAAATATTATTTACAGATATTAATATATATTAATATTATCTGTAAATATTATTTTTGCATTAAAACAATTCTTATTTTGCATGAAATATTGCTATTGTCTGAAACTCATGAAATAAATAATGTTTAAAATATGCAAAATTATTTTTGCATGAAGAAAATAATGTTTAAATAAGGTAAGTTGCATTTAAAACAATAATTGATTACTAATTGCATTACTAAAACTGTATTTACATTAATTTTCTAAAAAGCTTTGTCTGAAATGTAAATTAATAAGGGTTTAATTAATGAAATAAATTATTCAATAAGAAATGTAAATATTTCAGGAGTCAGAACTACCTAAAATATATCTATAAATCTCAATGCAATAGAGAGACAATAGAGAATTTAATTCTTGAAATTGGAGTCAAACACTGCTTTTTAGTTTGCAAAATATTGTAATACTTAAGCATTTTAATAACAAGCATAACATGGTTAACAAATGCGGAAAAAAAGAAAGGTTACGCATTATAGGAATAAAAATAAAAACATGTATAACTCAAAATATTGACAGCATATTTCATATACATACACTGGCTTATTATATATATCTTTATAGATCATGTCTTTTTGTTTGTTGGACAAATGTAACCTCCTTTAGTAGTTAGAAACAAATCTAATTATTATGCAAAATATTTAATTAACTAAAATAAAAATGCAATTATTCTTACAGATAAGACTGAAATAATTGATTCTGATTGGTCAGTCATGACATTGCATGGTATAAAGTATGGTATTCTACAATAATAATTGCTGAATATAAAAACAAGCTCATCGGAGTGCATCTTGACCGTCAGTGAATATACGACAGTAAACACACATACACACACAAATGACTAACATATTGAGTGTTACTATTGTGTGTTACTAACGAAGTTGCTGAAATTGAATTGAAATCTGTCCATAACTAAAGATGTTCAGTGAGCAAACTCTTGTGTTCTTGGATATGACTGTTTATAAAACTGTTCGGTTTAAATGCACCAAAATATACTGACTATGAGAAACAAATAAGATAGGTGTGTGTGTGTGTGTGTGTGTGTGTGTGTGTGTGTGTGTGTGTGTGTGTGTGTGTGTGTTTGTTGTTTGCGACTCTTCACTCATTTAGCTGAAGTAGTTCTGGAGCAGATGGTTTGGCCACACGCTGCTGCGTCAGACGGAGTGATGTGTGTGTGTGTGTGTGTGTGTGTGTGAGTGATATTTTCAGGTCGGTATCTTCCGCACGGCTCCTCTCTGAATTGAAGCTTCTGTCCTGTTTTCTCTGTAAATGTGTTTCTCAGTGACCCGTCTGGCTCAATCTGCTCCCATTACCTTAAATATCTCCGGCGACACTAGCAGTGACCTTTAACCTTCAGCGTTGTGCATCGATCGGCCTCACAGAAAGTAATGTCAGCCATCCACTCCTATCTCTGATACTGGCGGAAAAGTCTGGCGTTTGCAGAATTTCTGGGCCGATATTAGCAGAATGTTAGTTTGTAAGCAGTTTGTAGGACAAGCCTTGTGTGAGAGAGACTTCTTCACCCATAATGCATCAGTGCTGAGGCTTTTCGTTATTTTTATTATTACTTTAATTACACAAAACTAGTTCAGTTCAAGCTTTATTGTTGATACTCATTCATTCATTCATTTTCTTATCAGCTTAGTCCCTTTATTAATCAGGGACCGCCACAGTGGAATGAACCGCCAACTTATCCAGCATATGTTTTACGCAGCGGATGACCTTCCAGCTGCAACCAGCTGCAATTCATTCAATGAATGAATGAATGAATCTCAATGTAAAGGAAACGCTTCTAAATCATCACATTTACACACGTCTCAATTTAGTGTGGTGCGGCATTATTTAGCCGACTCTGGTTTTGTCTTTCTGTTCCTGCTGTCAATGGAGCAGTCCGGTGAAATGACAAAAGAAAGCTGATCCTGATTGGTCCTCGTGCGTGCATTAAAAATGCTGATTGGCTCACAGAAAGAACCTTATAGAGCCAAGCTAGAGTTTAACTTTGTAGATAAACCATATTTGTTTTTTAAATAAAAAGTCTTAAAATGTAAACAACTTATTAAAAAAAAACCTCCCATCATGTAAATAACATGTCATTTAATAAGAATATGTGAATAACTCAAGTCAGACAGAACCTTATAATTCTAAGGTGACGAAATGCGCTATAGGGGAATTGATGAACTAAATTGGGCCTAGTGTATGGGTGTGTTTAAATGAGTGTGTATGGGTGTTTTCCAATACTGGGTTGCAGATGGAAGGGCATCTGCTGCGTAAAACATATGCTGGAATAGTTGTCGGTTCATTCCGCTGTGGCAACCTCTACAAAAGAGACTCAAAGGAAAATTAATGAATGTTATTATTATTGTATTTAATAATAAATAAAGGTGTTTATGTGAGACGATGCGAACTGAGAGTAAAATAATCAGGACTGTGAGGATTAAAAACATGCATTTATAATATTAAGAAAATAGTCTAAAATGCAATAGGATAATGCACTTTTAATATCTTTTAATTTTGGCACTAATAAGCGTTCAGTCTTTCTGTTTCTCAGATAAGAAGAAGAAGAGAGAAACCGCTCTGGAACAGCATGAGTGAGTGAATGATGACAGAATGATGATTTCTGTCTGATTTATTCCTTTAATTAAAGCTACAGTGTGTGTGTGTGTGTGTGTGTGTGTGTGTGTGTGTGTGTGTGTGTGTGTGTGTGTGTGTGTGTGTGTGTGTGTGTGTGTGTGTGTGTGTGTGTGTGTGTGTGTGTGTGTGTGTGTGTGCCAGTATCATGTGGAGGCGCTCAAACAAACAGATCAGTGTTGGGAAAGAGACTGACTCTGACACACTGAGTATGATTGACTTTCAGTTCAGTCTCTCCCTCTTATTATTACTGTTAATGAAGAGCATTCAGAACACTCACATTAATGAAATAAACATTCACTAAAGATAAACAAAATACATGTTACATTTAATTTAATCTAATTACTATTGCGGTGGCACGGTGGCTCAGTGGTTGGCGCTGTTGCCTCATAGCAAGAAGGTCACTGGGTCGAGTACCTGTTGGGGCAGTTGGTGTTTCTGTGTGGAGTTTGCATGTTCTCCTCGTGTTGGTGTGTGTTTCCTCTGGGTGCTCCGGTTTCCCCCACAGTCCAAACACATGCGCTATAGGGGAATTGATCAACTAAATGAGTGTGAATGAGTGTGTATGGGTGTTTCCCAGTGCTGGGTTGCAGGTGGAAGGGCATCCACTGTGTAAAGCATATGTTGGAATAGTTGGCAGTTCATTCCGCTGTGGCAACACCTGATGAATAAGGGATTAAGCTGAAGGAATATGAATGAATAATTGCCATGGCAACAGGTATTTTTTAAATGAAATACAACCAAAATAATTTTTTGTTTTTAATCTAATTGCTATGGCAACTTTTATTATTCTTTGAAATGTTTTATTTAATTTTTAATAATTTGTTTAAAAGTAATATACTAATATATATATATATATATATTTATACATCAGTTCTGTCTGGTTCTCGAATCTGATTGGCTGATTGCTGTGTGATATCAAAGTCCCTTTAAGGCAAGTCATTTCACACGGCGGCCATCTTTGAAATGCCTCTCGGGCAGTATGCTCGGGTATTCTGTCTGAATGGGGAAACATCAAATTCTCCAAAACTACTGGCCAAGCTTACGATTACATTTCATATTACAAATAACCAGGGGCATTGCTGGACATAAAGATCTACTGGGGCAAACCATATATATATATATATCTGTTTTTTTTTTTATAAATATTTATTATAAATAAAAAGATTCTTGTTATTATACTATTATTATTCTAAATAACCTTAAATGTAACTGGAAAACAATGTTTAGACACAACTGGAGTGATGCTCAGATCATTTAGGAAATGTTTTGCATGAATATTAATTTTATTTGAGTGATATTCTATAGGCAATTCAATAAAATAAAAAATAAAATATGTTTTATGAAATCATCTGTTGTAGACTTGACACATGGCAGAGAATTATGTTTATTAAGTCTTTACCTCTCTGACTCCTCATCTCTACTTTTTGCTTCATACAAATAAATCTATCAGGAGGCTTAGTAAGATCACCGTCATATTGTTTAAACTTTAGGTTTGTCGACTAGCTAAACAAAAAAGGCTGTTACGCCGGTTTTACAACGCATGAGCGGCGCGTGACAAGCAAGTAGCCTGCTTTTTTGTCGCGCATGTTAACTACCGGGACTCGCACCGGCAGAAGAGCAGTACATGCGAGAGGCGCGCGGATTCTCTGCGCACATGTGGAGATGCGCCAGTTTGCTTTTTGATTAAACACACTGCTTTCACCAGCGTTGGTTCGGTTGCACATAGAGAATAACACCTTTATTTCGGAATAACCTCTCATAATAAATACACTTGCATATGAAGTAAATCATATCTCAATGCATTTACTGGAGCACTGGAGATTTTACTGGGGCACGTGCTCCAGTAAATTGGCTCTATCGACGCCCCTGCAAATAACCCATAAAATTACACAACAACTCTCTATTTATTTTAATTTCTAAATCTCACAAAATCTGCAGAAACTCGCATCTGATCCGAGCCCCTCTCCCGGAGGATGCCATGGTTGCATGCAAAACTGTTGCAAACAATTTATTTGTGTTTGAATTTAAACAAACAAATTAAATTGAGCAATGTTTAACTTAATTTGTTTGTTTAAATTCAACGCAAATAAATTGTTTACAACCACTTAACGTAAAAAATTAAGTAAATCCAAGGAATCCTCTTTGAATAATTTTTTTCAGTGTATAAGGCGGGCTTTATTGACCATATAACGATCGCTGATTGGCTACTGTACTATAAGGCGGGCTTTATTGACCATATAACGATCGCTGATTGGCTACTGTACTATAAGGCGGGCTTTATTGACCATATAACGATCGCTGATTGGCTACTGTACTATAAGGCGGGCTTTATTCACCATATAACGATTATTTGCGATTATTACTGTGTGCGTTACACTAGCTCCCGCTCTCCAGCCATGCTCTTCCATTAAAAAGAGGTGCAACAGTCCAGTTCTCAAAAAACAAACTTTAATCTGGTTGATGGATGTGGAACTTCCAAGCATATATAATTGGTGTGCACATGGGTGTGTTTGTGTGGGTGTGGGTGTGTGTGTGTGTGTGTGTGTGTGTGTGTGGTTTCCTATAAATGAATGTAGAAAATACAAAATAACCACACATTTATAATTACTGAATCTAATCATATACATTTTTAAATATATAAGTGGTATTTAAACAATATGTGTAACACAATTTGTGTATTTAAACTGTTGTGTAACACAACAGAAACATGATGACGCTGTTATAGTAAACATATATTGCTCATATTGGCATCATTAATGTGTGATGCATAATCACGATAATCACCAATTAACTCACAAATCAAGTACTGTTCGTTGCAGTTGTAAAGTGCATGCAAACAACATATTGGAGTTGACTTCAACATTTGTATTGATAGGCTTAAAAGAGCTCACAATGAATGCCTTCGAGGCAGAAAACGGTCATCCTCATAGTAATAGAAATGTAAGGCGAGTCTTTCCATAATGATAATAAGTCTAACATTAAGATTTAAAGATGACTTACTTGTCAATAACACACACAATAAGCACAAGTTATAACGAACACCAAGAGCAATCTTCACTCCGTCTCGAACACGTGGGATTTACAGCAGTGTGACTAACTGAATGCTAACTAGATGACGTGGTAATGGACCACACCCCATAGGTTATTTCCAGTCCTATACTGCCATCTGTTGGCGCATTTGTGTAACTCTGAGTACTTTACGATCGGTGATTGGCTCCTGTACTGGAAGGCGGGCTTTATTCATTATATAACGATCGCTGATTGGCTCCTGTACTAGAAGGCGGGCTTTATTCACCATATAACAATCGCTGATTGGCTCCTGTACTGGAAGGCGGGCTTTATTCACCATATAACGATCGCTGATTGGCTCCTGTACTGGAAGGCGGGCTTTATTCATTATATAACGATCGCTGATTGGCTCCTGTACTAGAAGGCGGGCTTTATTCACCATATAACAATCGCTGATTGGCTCCTGTACTGGAAGGCGGGCTTTATTCACCATATAACGATCGCTGATTGGCTCCTGTACTAGAAGGCAGGCTTTATTCACCATATAACAATCGCTGATTAGCTCCTGTACTAGAAGGCGGGCTTTATTCACCATATAACAGTCGCTGATTGGCTACTGTACTAGAAGGCGGGCTTTATTCACCATATAACGATCGCTGATTGGCTCCTGTACTGGAAGGCGGGCTTTATTCACCATATAACGATGGCTGATTGGCTCCTGTACTAGAAGGCGGGCTTTATTCACCATATAACGATGGCTGATTGGCTCCTGTACTAGAAGGCGGGTTTTATTCACCATTTAACGATGGCTGATTGGCTCCTGTACTGGAAGGCGGGCTTTATTCACCATATAACAATCACTGATTGGCTACTGTACTAGAAGGCGGGCTTTATTCACCATATAACGATCGCTGATTGGCTCCTGTACTAGATGGCGGGTTTTATTCACCATTTAACGATGGCTGATTGGCTCCTGTACTGGAAGGCAGGCTTTATTCACCATATATCGATCGCTGATTGGCTCCTGTACTAGAAGGCAGGTTTTATTCACCATATAACGATGGCTGATTGGCTCTTGTACTGGAAGGCGGGCTTTATTCACCATATAACAATCGCTGATTGGCTCCTGGACTGGAAGGTGTGCTTTATTCACCATATAACGATCGCTGATTGGCTCCTGTTCTGGAAGGCGGGGCTTCATTCGCCATATTGACAGTTACACTTTCCCCCATTCAAAAGCATATGAGTGACATGTCTTGTGTATTCTATAGTCTTTGGTGATATTCTGCCATAACAGCACTGGACCAGCCTCCTCACCCCTCACCCTTGTGTATTACTCCACCCACATACTGCAAGAAGCAGAGACACTCTACAGTTTGACAAAGATTACAGCTTTTAGACAACATAACATACTTTTTAAGCTTTCATAGTGGAGAATGTAGGTGTTTAGATTGCAACTATGCAGTTTATTTATAAGGATAGTGCTTATTTTAAAATATTTATAATTTCTGAGAGACGTCCAATAGCCAAAGACTGCTGATGTTATCTATCCACAAGATGGTGACAGGACTGCATAATAAGCCCTTAGAAGATTAAACAGCGTAATTTCTAACTACAGCCGATCAAATCATTATTAAACTGTAAGTGATATTCTAAGTCGATCTCTCTCTTTTGTATGTTGCAGAGCTGTATTTATACCAAATAATTGTAGTGTATTGAGTGTGAAATGGGACTCGCATATCAGGAATGTGTGTTGTGTTGGCAGAAAGAAAGAAGAAATGCCCGCATGTGTTCAGCGTTTTTCCAGCAGTCTGGTAGTGATTGCGTTGCTTTTTCGGGGGTTAATTATTGTGATATCCATATTGCAACAGAGAAATACATTAGATTTTAATACTGCTGGGAGATATCTCATTGCATATAACATGGCATTTCATGTCACGTTCAGTCTTATAATCTTATAAATGTGAGCAAAATCACCTGTTCAAAATCATTCAAATCCTAGCTGTAAAGTGACGTTGGTGAATGAGTAACGGCTTCTGCTGTTCTGACGTCAGCTGCAGATGTGAATGAATATACACGATTGTGCCGTCGAAATGTTG
>NC_079440.1:62133851-62146351 GCF_903798145.1 Danio aesculapii
AAACACCCATACACACTCAATCACACACTCATACACTACGGCCAATTTAGTTGATCAATTCCCCTATAGCGCATGTGTTTGGACTGTGGGGGAAACCGGAGCACCCGGAGGAAACCCACGCCAACACACGAAGAACATGCAAACTTGACCCAGCGACCATCTTGCTGTGAGGCCATAGTGCTAACCACTGAGCCACTGTCCCTGTCCTGTAACAGTCAGATGAAAAAATTAAGAAATTTCAGGTTAATGAATCTAGAAACTCAGACTGCAGTCATCTCAAAGAGGAACAAAGTGAACCGTTTGACCTCACTTCACCCCTTTGTTTTTAATTTCAGTTAATTGTACTGGTCTGCTGAATGCTTGATTCTGATTGGCTGATGGTCACTCTCAGGTGTTTGGTTATTGTCAGATCAGGCACAGCTAAAGTAGTTCCGGTAGGTTTTGAGCGCATTACAGCTCCATATCATTCATTTTCCTTCGGCTTAGTCCCTTATTTATCAGCGGTCGCCACAGCAGAATGAACCGCCAACTATTCCAGCATACGTTTTTACACAGCGGATGCCCTTTCAGCTGCAACCCAGTACTGGGAAACAGCCATACACATGCATTCTCACACACACACTCATACACCACAGCCAATTTAGTTAATCAATTCCCCTATAGCGCATGTGTTTGGACTGTGGGGGAAACCAGAGCACCCGGAGGAAACCCACACCAACACAGGGAGAACATGCAAACTCCACACAGAAACACCAACTGACCCAGTCGGGACTCAAACCAGCGACCTTCTTACTGTGAGGCGATTGTGCTAACCCCTGAGCGACCAAATCACCCCAAAACTCTCTTAATTTTGACTCATTATTTCAGAAAACAAGACAATATTGTTTGCTGGTCTATATAATGCTTCTTGATTTATTCATGTAGATATATTAGACTATAAACAAGACAATAACTCTTAGTAAAGCATTTTTGCAGTGCACTAAACTTACGCTTGTTACATTTCAAACCATATTTGCTGACTCTGAACAGTAATCTGAAGTGTGTTGGCGTCTCCGTGTTGTTTATTGGGTTAAAAAGGTGTAATCCGCATCTGTCAATCATGTGCGCGCAGAAACGAGCGCTTCATCTGCTCTCCGTCTGGATGTTCTGACATTCGCCTGAACGAACTTGCATGTAAAATGTGTCGTTCCGCCTAATATGAGCTGTTTCTGTGTGTTTTTATTTTCCCACAGGCTAAAAACTGTCTGGATTTCCTCGCCGAGCGCTGAAGAAGATGCGCGTGTGTTAATGAAGCACTTGAGGATTCAGAATATGATAATCTGAGACCGCAGACGGAGAAGCAGGTGTTTTGATGAAGACGAGTCACTTATATGATCCTGATTTCATCATATACAGATCAACACAACGTTATTCACCCTCCTGTGATTTAAATTTTTATATATTTCCCAAATGATGTTTAACAGATTTTTTTAACCCCATTTTAAGGTCAATATTATTAGCTCCTTTAAGCTATATTTGTTTTCAATAGTCTACAGAATAAACCATCATTATACAATAACTTGCCTAATTACCCTAACCTGCCTAGTTACCCTGATTAATCTAGTTAAGCCTTTAAATGTGACTTTAAGCTGTATAGAAGTGTCTTGAAGAATATCTAGTCTAATATTATTTACTGTCATCATGACAAAGAGAAAATAAATCAGTTATTAGAGATGAGTTATTAACACTGTTATGTGCAGAAATGTGCTGAAATAATCTCTCAGCACTTGGGAAATAATTTAAAATAGCATTGAATGTTTACAGGCGAGTGGCTGATTTTGTCTTTAACTATATGTTTGATTACAGATACGTTTTTATGTAACATTTTGGACACACCTCAATCTTAGTTGATTTTTTCTATTAAATGTAAATGACTCTGAAATGATTTTTTTAACCCAACAGTTGTGTTTGACCTTATTTGACCCAACTGTTGCCTTATGACAACCCAGCATTTTTTTTGAGTGTATTAAAGTGAATGTGTCTGAGTGTTTGACCATGTCTCTTTCTCTCTTTCTGTGTGTGTGTGTGTGTGTGTGTGTGTCTGTGTGTGTTTTCTCTGTAGGAATAAAGCAGACACTGGAGACACAATGGCATGAGATATACTCTTCACAAAGAGAGAGAGAGAGAGAGAGCGTGTGTGTTTTCCAGGGGCCACCGACCGCAAAAGGCAATTCCAATTTGTCGCGAGATGCACTGTGTGTGTATGTGTGTGTGTGTGAGTTAATGAGGCGAGTGTGTGAGCTCTCACTCATTCTGCCAGCGCCGGCCGATCGCTCTCTGATTACTATAATGAAACGGTCAGGGCATTATTAACCAAACGCCACCACACACACACACACACACACACACAGAAAAAGAAGAATCACGCCCAATATTGTCACCGCATCCTTTCAGCCATTTGTCTCTTTGTCGCTCCTTCTAGAGACAGAGACCTTTTGGAGTGGAGCTCGGCGATAAATCCTGCCCCGTCTTCAGGTGTGTGTGACTTTTATTACAGATACAGATGCCGACATTAGTCTGGTCAACTTCACACATTAAAGGCCTCCTATCATGCACAACCAACCTCTGGAAGCTGTTTGGACAGAAATGTGTGTAGTATAGTGTGAGCACAGACATATTAATCTTTTTTTTTAATATTCTAATATTAAATCAAGACCCAAAATCCCAGCAATTTTCAAACTGACCGCATCGTGATGCACTACAGCTCTATCACCCTGCAGCCCAAGAGTGGTCCCTCACTGAAGCTGAGCAGGGCTGAGTCTGGTCAGTGCCTGGATGGGAGACCACATGGGAACACTAGGCTGCTGTTGGCAGTGGTGTTAGTGAGGCCAGCAGGGGGCGCTCAACCTGCGGTCTGTGTGAGTCCTAATGCCCCAGTATAGTGAAGGAGGACTCTATACTGTCAGTGAGCGCCGTCTTTCAGATGAGATGTTAAACTGAGCTCCTGACTCTCTGTGGTTATTAATAATCTCATGGCACTTCTGGTGAAGAGTAGGGGTGTAACCCTGGTGCCAAACTCCCTCCTTCAGCCCTTACTCATCATGGCCTCCCAATCATCCCCATCCACTGAACTGGCTCTATCACCGTCTCTCAACTCCACCTGTAGCTGCTGTGTGGTGAAGCACTGTTGTCCTGTGGCTGCCAGAGCATCATCAGGTGGAGCTTGATGAAGATTTTTTATTCCTTCAAAGTGTGTAGTAAAGATGTCAACCCATATAACCACCCAGAGATGCTCAGACATGTATTTTGAGGAAAAAGGACAACAACTGGTGGTGTATTTTGAGAAGAAAGGTGACAACTGGTGGTGTGTGTGGAATGGATGTCCTGTTGAGGAATGTGTGAGGTCACTATTGTTTGGAGCTGCTGGAGAAAGAGTTTATATGTAAAACATTGATTGTATATGGGGCGACGCAGTGGCGCAGTAGGTAGTGCTGTCGCCTCGCAGCAAGAAGGTCACTGGTTCGAGCCTTGGCTGGGTCAGTTGCCGTTTCTGTGTGGAGTTTGCATGTTGGGTGCTCCGGTTTCCCCCACAGTCCAAAGATATGTGGTACAGGTGAATTGGGAAGGCTAAATTGTCCGTAGTGTATGAGTGTGAGTGAGTGTGTATGGACGTTCCCAGAGATGGGTTGCGGCTGGTAGGGCATTCGCTGTGTTAAACATGTGCTGGATAAGTTGGCGGTTCATTCTGCTGTGGCAACCCCGGATTAATAAAAAGGACTAAGCCGAAAAGAAAATGAATGATTGTATATGTAAAACACACATATGAAGTTATATCTGTGAGAGGCTTTCAGGAGAGTGAGTGACGTATAACAATAATGCACCATCATGGCAATGTAAACACTCAGAAGAGATTGAATCTATGAAGAGATAACTTTGGTGTGAAAACATGTGTTTGCATTGTAGGGGACAGGGCCCAGAAAAACATGAGCACCTAAAGATATAGGCCCAATCCCAATTCTACCCTTAGCACTTCCCCTTACCCCTCATTTTGCACGTGCACACCAAGGGGTAGGGGTGTCCCAATTCTCTTTAGCTTGAAGGCGTAGGGCTAAGGGGAAGGGGTGAATAGCCCTTCAAATGAAGATTTTTCAGGACCAAACTGGAAACCAAGGGGTAAGAAAATTTCCCAGAATACACCAGCCACAACGGCAGTATTGCTGAACCCGGAAGTCAGGAGATCCACAAATTAGTATTTTTTTTCATTATTACGACAAACAAACACGTTTTAATATATTCATAACTGCGTTCATGTTTTACTGTCATGCTTTAAAAAAAAAAAAAGCTTTCACGATCTGTAGTCCCTATTAATAAATCCTGTACAGCAGTCCCACAACATTCTGACACTGCATGACTCTGGAATATCCTGTCAGAAGAGTCTAGTGGCTGTGAATGAGCTGTTTACAGTGTCTGCTATAATGTTAATGTTGTGTTTGTGTGTTTACACAGATGAATATGGCCACGGTGTAAATGCACACTACAGTTATGATCTTATCCTCACATTATATGGTCATGATAACATGATAACATGATATATGCCTTCAGTGATTTCCTGAAGATAAACACCAACAGAATAACACAACTGGAATCACTACAGCAGTCGCCATCATCTGATCTCACATGAAGCAAGAGATCGAGATGACGTGAGCAGGTGCTGTAGTGCTGTCCCAATTCTTAGGGGTACATTTTGAAGCCCTACCCCTTAACCCTCGGTTGTAGGGGCCAAGGGGAAGGGGTACAAAAATAGAAGTGGGATTGGGCCATAGTGAACCTTTCAGTACAGAGAAAACATTAGCCGCATTTCCACTATCAGGCCAGTGCGAGCCAGGGCTTTAATCGGGCCAGGCCGGGCCAATAGCCCGGGAGGTTGAGAAATGAGGCCGAAATCATGTCGCGTTTCCACTGTCGGGCTAGTTGCTCGCAGCGCGTCACGCAAACACCGCCCCCAGAACGTCCCCCGAATCAAACGTCACACAACCCGTCACACAACCCGCCCACTTCAGCGGGAACAAAAAACTCAAATAATAACCACAAACACAACCTGGCATCACTACGAGAGCTGGAAGATGGAGAACACCGAAGCGATTGCTTTTTTACTGTTTGTGGTCTGTTGGTGTAAGGCCAGACAGCGATCCCTGGATAAGGACATTCGAGTTCGGCGGCATTTACTTCGAACACAGATTTTGGCTGCAAGGCGAGTGAGTTGATCAAGCGCGATAGCAAAACAAATGTAAGGGAAGAAAGCATCTTGTCTCCTCTTTACCTGACAGGAAAACTCCGCCTTTGTACGTAACCCCGCCCCGAAGCCCCAGTTGGCCCTCCTTGGCCCAAGGTATTCGGCGGGCCGAAAAAGGCCAGACGCTGGCCCCAAGGAAGCCCCGCTTTGGCCCAATTACGCCCCGGAAGTGATAGTGGAAACGCGACTGGTCTTGGCTCACCCTGGCTCGCTCGCTTTAGGCGCGATAGTGGAAACGCGGCTATTTAGAATCATTAGTAAAGAAAATCTTATACAAATCATATCTCAGTTAAAGTCATCTTTTAGCCGTCTTGACCCTATCCCAAGAGACTTTTTAAAGAAGGTTTCTAATTGCTTGATTGACTATGTTCTTGGCATAGTAAATAGTTCATTAATGACAGGAGTTTTTCCTAATGCTTTAAAAAAAACTGTGGTAAATCCACTTTTAAAGAAACCAAATCTGGACAGTTTTGAATAATTATAGACCAATTTCTAATCTTCCATCTTTAGTCAGATTTTAGAAAAAGTTGTATTGCTACAGCTTAATCAACGTTTAGATGAGCATAGACTGTGGGAAAAATATCAGTCAGGGTTTTGGAGGTCATAGTGCAGAAACGGCTCTACTGAAAGTAGTAAATGACATGCGATAACATATAGATAAAGGTAATGCATCAGTTTTAATCCTTCTGGATTTAGATGCAGCATTCGACACGGTTATTAAAATACGGACTGCTTGCTATGTTCGTCTAGTGCTGGACTTTTAGAATTTCCCTCTGTAAACCTGATGCGATCTGGCGGCACTTCTTTTAGTCACTATGCTCCAAAAATTTTGAATTGCCTCCCAAATGAAGTGAATAAATCTCCCAGCATTCATGTTTTCAAAAAAAGCATGTTAAGATGCACCTTTTTAAAATTGCGTATGAATATAAAAGTTTGTGAAGTGCATGCATTTTATGTGTGTTGTGTAGGTGTATGCATGTATGCATGTACGGTGTGTGCATGCATATGTGAGGACTATTGTGTGGATATATGCATATATGCGTGTACATGTATGCTTTTATCTGAGTATATATTTGTTGTTTATTATGCTTTATTTGTCTATAAATTTTTTTTTCATGTGGTTTATTTTAATGCTTGTTTGTTGTTTGTGAAGCGCTTTGAGTTGCTTGTATGTAGGAAAAATGCTATACAAATAAAATGTATTATTATTATTATTATCCTAAAATGGTCAGCGTTAAAACCAGAGTGGTGGGGAGAGAAAATCTGTATAAATATTGTGAAGAACACAGACACTTTAGATTGTCCTGGGGTGAGACTAGAGATGGGTTTGCTCCAGGCTGTCTCTGCTTTTTTGGAAAATATTCCAATAAAGTCTATTCTTCTGACATTCACATCCTCCAGACTGAGTTTGATTCATTAAGAGGAAAGTCGGAAACCGAGACAAGCTGCACACTGTTGGTGGTGTGGAGAGACCCCCACCCCTCATGATTGCGACGCTTTTGGTGTATGGCTATACATGATAAATGTGCTATATAAATACACACATTATATGTACCAATCTGGTTATCCCCGCCCACAAATATTGATTGACAGGGTCGTATTACCATGTGTAAGTAATGTGTATTTAACATCTCATCCGAAAGCATTCACTCACTGACAGTATAGTGTCCTCCTTCACTATACTGGGGCATTAGGACTCATACAGACCACAGGTTGAGCGCCCCCTGCTGGCCTCACTAACACCACTGCCAACAGCAGCCTAGTGTTCCCATGTGGTCTCCCATCCAGACACTGACCAGGCTCAGCCCTGCTCAGCTTCAGTGAGGGACCGCTCTTGGGCTGCAGGGTGATATGATTGTGGCCATATTAATGTGTGACCAAGTATTAATGCATATTATTACATGGCTGTCTGGAGAGCTCAAATCTGATTGGTCAGTTTTATTTACATCTTGTAAAAATGGGCAAATAAGGGGCCATTCAAAGTGGAGCTATTCAATCTGCCCCTTTTTACAAGATGTACAATAAGTTTCTGATGTCTCTAGAGCTGGGGTGCCCAACCTTGGTTCTGGAGGGCCGGTGTCCTGCAGAGTTTAGTTCCAACACCAATTGAACACACCTGAACCAGTTAATCAAGCTCTTTTAAGGTATACTAGAAACCTCCAGGCAGGTGTGTTGAAGGAAGTTAGAGCTAAACTATGACTAAACCTCCAGAACTGAGTTTGTACACCCCTGGTCTAGAGTGTGTGTGTGTTTGAGCTGAGATTAGTACACAGATAATGTCCTCCAGCTCTCTGAAACTGATCCTTTCAGGCTTTGATACTAATTGTGTGGTGTTTTGGTGACTGTCGCTTTAAATGCAAATGAGATTGTGCTCTTTTCAGAAGAGGGCGGAGCTACAAATGCACAAGCGTCAGCATAGAGACACATGTAAAACAGCAGTGTGTGTGTGGTCAGTGCTGGTCAGGTGTGCATGTGTGCTTCAGTCTGAGCGTGTGCCTTATGCTTCTGTCAGTCTATGTTGCTCCTGTTGCTGTTCATCTAAAACTCCACATCTATAATCCTCTTAGTCTATGCTGACATTATCTTGAGCAGCTGAAACACTCTAATGGCTAATGGACAGATGGCTGCTTCTCACTCAGGGCTGCTGTTTATGCTAATGAGATGGAGAGATGATGGGCACTAGTGGGCAGGGCTTTCCCTCTCTGATGACATGTACAAAGGGAGAGTGTCAAAGTGTTTCATTCATCAAGTCTGATTATACAGGGTTTTCACAGGGTCTTAAAAAGTCTTAAATTGGCTGTTCTAGGTCTTAAATATTTTTGCACAGGTCTTATTTTTCTGAGGTCCATGTAATGCTACATTTAGTGCTCATTTAAGTTCTTTTTAATTGTTGTTGCTTGGTTTTCGTGGTGTTGTAGTTCTTTATTTCACTACTCCAAATGTAATTTGCAGTATTAAAACTACAAATGAGAGCAACATGCAATAGCCAATCAGCTTTCTGTTACTGAACTCAGTGCGCACAGCGAATGTGACATTATCGCTGTGTTTGCGAAGGTTCGCTTTGGGTGCGCGTGACATGATTTCTGCTGGTGGAGCTCATGAAATTTTTAGAGACTCTGGTGAACAGTTCGCGTGGCGTTGCATTTGATTTGAGTCAAATATGAAACACTTTGAAGAGATTATGTCTGAAACAGGTATGACTGAACACACATCTTTATGATCTGTCCATGCGTGATCATAGGGAGAGCCAGAAGACCAATAATTCTTGAAATTGCAACAGCCGTGAGAAAGGAGATAAGATTTTGTAAAAGTTTGGAAAAACCTGAGGGATGAGTTTGTTAAAACTAAACAAGAGGCCATGCAAAAGTGGAGACCCGGGTGGGTTTAATATTACAGAAAATGTTCTTCCACCAGTCATAGGTTTAACACTGATCTATATATTACAATTTAAAATGTAAAACAATGTAATAGCTACAACCTAAAATTAAGGAACAAATTATTTCTTTAACAACTGGAAAGAAATATTTGAACCTATCGGTTTACAGTATACTGATGTCCAATTTATGGGCTTTATTGGTGATAATGATCAGGAATGTTGGATCATTATTGCCTTTTTAGCATAAGAAGAGGACAGAAACTAGCCAGACAGTAATGTGTTAATTGTGGAGCGGGCTAAATAAAAAAAAGTCTGTATTTTTTATTTATTTTTAGTTTTTATTGCTATTATATTTTGCTCTTATTTGCTTTTATTGTTGCCATAATAAAAATATAAATGTAGAGCAACCCATCTTCTGTTGCCATTAATATTTAACTTTAATAGGTAAAACTGTCCGAGATATGAATACAATTTTAAAATCTTGATTGTTTATAAAAAATCTTTATAATCATTATAATAAATTATAAAAATAATTTAAAAATAACTCAGGCGATGCAGTAGGTAGTGCTGTCGCCTCACAGCAAGAAGGTCGCTGGTTCAAGCCTCGGCTCAGTTGGTGTTTCTGTGTGGAGTTTGCATGTTCTCCCTGTGTTGGCGTGGGTTTCCTCCGAGTGCTCCGGTTTCCCCACAGTCCAAACACATGCGCTATAGGGGAATTGGGTGGGCTAAATTGTACGTAGTGTATGAGTGTGTGTGGATGTTTCCCAGAGATGGGTTGCGGCTGGAAGGGCATCCACTGCGTAAAACGTACTGGATAAGTTGGTGGTTCATTCCGCTGTGGCGACCCCGTATTAATAAAGGGACTAAGCCAAAAAGAATATGAATGAATGAATAAAAAATAATTAGTTATATGACATAGTTCCAGAAACTTTCTACTACTCTGTTTATCCGTCTGATTTTACTGTCTGACTGTCTGACCTGAACTGTCTGTTCTTTTGACCGCCCCCTGTTGTTTAAAATAATCTCTCAATGGCGAACGCGTCAAGTATTAAAGCCTCGACTGTTTTGTGAGGTGCGCGATGTGGCGCCAGGCGAAAGCATAAATCAGCCTTAAGATGTTTGTCTGTTTGTTGGTTGGTTTTTAGTTCAGTGGTGCATTTAACCTGTCTGTACTAATGTTCAATTTGAATACATTTTATTTCCCACTAATTTTGTGATTTAGCATTTTCTCTTTATGTGTGTGCGTGTTTTTGATATTATGATATAAGTCTTAAATTGAATGCTTAGTGGTCTTAAAAAGGTCTTAAAAAGTCTTAAATTTGACATTATGATATCTGCAGAAATAACAAATACAATGAATTCATGTTTACCATTAGAGGCTGGAGATATTCCCACACTGCTGCTGTGTTTAAACCCCTTATAAAGGTGATTTCTGCATTATAGGTGCCCTTTAAAAGTGACCTGCAGGTGATGATGTGATTGTGTAAATCTGCTGTTTTCACAGAGCGTGAATGCAGCAGATGTGCAGAAGTTGCTCCAGTGAACAGAAAGCATCAGATCATGCGGTGAGAGCCACAAACACACTCATTTGGCATCATTTATGTGCCGTTTTGTTAAAGACTCTCTTTAGTCCTTTATTCTGCTGAGACGAATGATCTTCTAATGCAAACGGCGTGTTCGAGAGTCACATCACCCAACAAATACATTCTGTCAATCTATTACTGCATGTTTGCAGCGCATTTTTACTAAATATTGGTTCTTGTTTGAGCAGCACGGTGGTTCATCGGTTAGCACTGTGGTCTCACAGCAAGAAGGTCGTTGGTTTGAGTCCCGGCTGGGTCAGTTGGCGTTTCTGTGTGGAGTTTGCATGTTCTCCCCGTGTTAGCGTGGGTTTCCTCCAGGTGCTCTGGTTTCCCCCACAGTCCAAACACATTCACTATTGTGGAATTGGTGAACTAAATTGGCCACTGTGTGTGAGAGAATGAGTGTGTATGGGTGTTTCCCAATGCTGGGTTGCAGCTGGAAGGGCATCCACTGTGTAAAACTTATAATGGATAAGTTGGCGGTTCATTCTGTTGTGGTGACCCCTGATAAATAAGAAACTAAGCTGAAGGGATATGAATGAATGAATGATTTTTGTTTGATTGCACTGGTCACATGATATATGAAAACCGATGGGTGATTATTAGCTGAAATGAACCTCATCCTCATATGAAAATTGCTGTTTATACAGATGCTTTTAAGATAAAAGACACACGTCGGCGCCAGTGGTGTAGTGGTTAGTGGGTCGACACATGCATTCAATTCAAACTTGACTAAAGGCGGAAGTGAAGAAAAAAAACCTTGAGAGAAACCAGGCTCAGTTGGGCACGACCATTTTAATTTCTCCGCTGGCCAAACGTCTTGTGCAGAGCTGCAGTCTCAGTGGCGGAGGCTGGAAGCTGGCCTCAGCGAAGACTCGTCTGTCTCTGGAGCGTCACAGGAATCAGTCTCATGTTCTCCACTCTTCCATGACCATCACAGTAGCTGCTCAGGATACGGCCTGGTCCAGGATATGGAAACCTTGGGATCATCTCGTCGTTGGTCTTGGATCGAATCAGTGACTCTGCATAGTCTGAGGGCCTCGGGAAGAGTATCCCCAGGTGGAAATGGAAAATAAAGAAGATAATTAGCGTAGCTGATGTTCACAGTGTATATTAGCAAGATGCATAACCTGTGTGGAAGCCCCCTAAGTGGTGCACTGAGTGTATGCTTTACTGAACAGATAGGTCTTTAATCTAGTTTTGAATTGGGAGAGTGTGTCTGAGCCTCGGACGTTATCAGGAAGGCTATTCCAGAGTTTAGGAGCTATAAATGAGAAGGCTCAACCTCCTTTACTCGACTCCTGCACTCTGGTGCATCTCTCTCTGCTCCCCGTGCTTTCCTGTCAATACTGTTATATAATTTAATATATACATATACATATACATATCCATATATACATATATATACATATACATATATACTTTTCTGGCTACGCTACATGCTTTTTGATATTAAGATATTTTCTTTGAACTCTAAATATATATTTTCCTGCCATGGGTTTCTTCCGTGGGGATCACTCGCCTGAAATTGCTGTGAGAGAGATGGATTGTTGAAAGCCCATAAGCAGCAAGGAAAAATCATATGCTCAGACATAATCTTTAAAACAATGACATTTTTAAAAAATTGCAAATATACAACTGAGATTTGTGATACAATTACAGTGAAGCATTCATTAAATACTTAATTTCCACAGAGCAAAATAAATCCTCCACCCGTATAGTTCAGAATCAGAATCAGTTTTATTGCCAAGTGTGCTTCACACACACAAGGAATTTGTTTTGGATACAGAAGCTTCCAGTGTACATAAAGTGACAACACAAAATAAATATGAAAAAATAAAATAATAATAATAAAAAATGATGAACATTAAACAGATGCGGTTAGTGAAGAAACCTGGATGTTGAGTTGTATGTACAGATTGTTATAAATATACAGGTTATAAGGTGCTGTGTACAAGTGCGAATATAGAGAGTATTGCATTGTATATTGATATAAGGTGCTGTGTACAAGTGCGTATGAGAAAGTATTGCACATATTTATTGCACAGTATTGGAATATTTAACTGTTCATAAGGTAGACAGCCTGAGGAAAGAAACTTTTCCTGTGTCTGGCTGTTTTTGTGCTTGGTGCTCTGAAGCGCCGACCAGACGGTAACAGTTCGAACAGGTGGTGTGCTGGGTGTGAGGGGTCCAGAGTGATTTTGCGAGCCCTTTTACTCACTCTGGAAGAGTACAGTTCTTGAAGTGTAGGAAGGGTTGTGCCAGTGAT
>NC_079440.1:62151351-62153851 GCF_903798145.1 Danio aesculapii
ATTGTTTGTCTCTGATATGTTAGTTGCTAATCATGTAAATGTTCTGTCACTAAATATAAAAATGAACCAGTTTAATCAGCATGTGAACATGTATAAAGCTCCTGCATGACCAAAACATTTACTGCATTTGAACACACCCTAAACACTTTTTTTTTGCACAGATGAAATAAAAGTCTCCCAGCAAGTAATCCTCTTTCAGATACACTGCAAGCGCATTTCAAGATCAGCTCTTCTGTTTTGCAGTCTGGTGCATTATAATGTAAGATTTGAGTCTGTCTGTCGAGATCCAGATTCTATTAAAATTGAATCTTTCTGATGCATTTGAGCGTCCGGGCCTCATATTAGCAGAATCTCAGGTGTAGATGTACAGTAGCACGCGCTAGCAGACGCTAATGCTGTAATTATTGCAGGAATAACCTGGAAGTCTCACAGGCGGCGTCAGTGAAGATATAACAATCACACACACACACACACACACACACACACACACATACACACTCCTCCATCTCTGGACCTTTATCACTGATGCACTTGTGAGGAAAATCAATGGCTGGAGTTGTTGAGGCTTTAAAGCTCAGCTATTTATTTTTCACACACACTGTGGCGCTTCTCTAGCTATCTTTGAGTTCTGCTATCATAATCACAACCATTACACACAAACACACACACACAGACGCACGCACACACACTGTAGATGCCTTTATTTTTACAGCTTTCAGCATATGTGTGATTCTATTTGTATCAGGGAAAATTGCTGCTTGTGTGTGTGCGTATATATACGTGTGTGTGCGTGTGTGTGTGTGTGTGTGTGTGTGTGTGTGTACATAAACAATGTACCTAAAACTATTCAGTTTTGAAATTTGTTGAAAAATGAAAATAATATTACAATTAAACATTTAACAGGAGGGCGAATAATTTGGATTTCAGCTGTACATATAGTACATAAACAATATAATACACTTATTTAATAATACAAATGATAAAATATTTATATTAATTTATTTATTTTATCATCATCATCATCATTATATATATATATATACACAGGGCTTGACATTAACTTTTTTGATCCCCAGCCACTGTGGCTAGTAGTTTTCTGACATTACTAGCCACTCACCATTTTCACTAGCCACAATTTTGTTGTTGTGAAAATATATTTTATACACATAAATATGACTTTGACATGCTAAAATGACTTGATTTAGATTTTGTGTTGTCTCCACATGCCTCCTCAGTCATTTCACGTGTAATAATCCTGAGCAGATGGGTCCTGGTTTCATAGTATTATAATGAGTTTTTATTTCACATAATTTTCAGAGCTCAAAATGAAGGATTTACCAAATGTATCTCTGACCACACTAAACATAAACAATGAGTTATTTCTTAACCACAAAATTTAAATGTGTCAAAACAAGCTAAATATAGCTGTATACTATACTTTTTATTTAACTAAACATATGCACAGTAATCTGTCCTGGCTAAAGGTCTCAGATCAGCAGTTAACTACACATAAATGGGGACTTTATCTCCCAATAAAGCAAGGTTATTGCAAAAAATGAGAATTAAACCATATTAACGCAAAAGAAAACAGCTAAAGAACATACTGTGTGATAATGAAAGGATGATCACACACACAGGGGTAATGTTAGACACATAAATAATCTGTTCAAAGAATAGTTAAAGCAAAAGCAACCGGTGCTGCTTACAATAAGTCAACTCTGGAACTCTTGAAAGCAGTGAGACTGTGTGCATGTTCATCACTTTTTGTCTAGTCTATTTGAAAGTGAACCGATCGCATCAGTTCTGTTTCTAGACACAGTTGCTTCACGAAAGGAAACGGGAGCGCGCGCGTTATAAGCAGTCGCGCGCATCACCTCAGCTGTTAGCGCGAGTGATCATCGTCTCATTCGGTATTCACCTGCTTGCGAACGTTGCGATCGCAATTATTTTTGTCAGTCGTATATACATATTGGACCATCCTTATTGTTGCTTTTAAGAATTAATATCTGGGAAAATTATTTTCAACCAGCCAAAGTGGCTAATGTTAAGCCCTGTATATATATATATATATATATATATATATATATATACAGTGCATCTGGAAAGTGTTGATAGCGCTTCACTTTTTCCACATTTTTCTGTTTCAGCCTAATTCCAAAATGGATTAAATTAATTTATTTCCTCAACATTCTACACACAATCCCCTATAATGACAATGTGATAAAAAGAGTTTTTGAAATGGTTGCAAATTTATTAAAAATAAAAAAAGCTGTAAAGTCACATGTACATCAGTATTGACAGCCTTTGCTCAATACTCTGTTGATGCAGCGATTACAGCCTCAAGTCTTTCTGAATATGATGCCACAAGCTCGCCACACCTGTCTTTGGGAATGTTTGCCCGTTCCTCTTTGCAGGACCTCTTATGCTCTCTCAGGTTGGATAGGAAGCAACAGTGTACAGCCATTTTCAGATCTCTCCAGAGATGTTCAATAGGATTTAG
>NC_079440.1:62158851-62166351 GCF_903798145.1 Danio aesculapii
CACTGCCAATCATATTATTAGTAACTTTAAGATGCTTTATTTTACAATGTTTTTGCCTGTTAGAATTAGATAGTCTATTGATATGTTGCCACAATTGATAACTGCTGCCATGAGCCTCCTCAATTAGTTTAGAAAAATATTTCATCTTAGCCTTTCGCAAATCAGATACCACTTTGCTCCTCAACCCAGTGTAAACAAGATGATCAGGATTAGTTTTTGATAGGAAAGATTTTTTTGAGAGCAAGATCTCGCCTTTTAATTAACTGAAGAACATCACTATTAAACCAAGGAAGTGAAAACTTCTTTAAAAAAAGTGTCAGAAGGTGGATTTCTCTGCTGGATCATCTGTTGATCTGCATCACCAATACTGCAGAAGACCTACTGGAACCAGCATGAACCAAGATGCTCACAGAAATCAGTCAAGTTTGGTGAGGGAGAAATCATGGTTTGGGGTTATATTCAGTTTGGGGGCGTGCGAGAGATCTGCAGAGTGGATGATCAACATCAACAGCCTGAGGTATCAAGACATTTGTGCTGCCCATTACATTACAAACCACAGGAGAGGGACAATTCTCCAGCAGGATAGCGCTCCTTCTCATACTTCAGCCTCCACATCAAAGCTCCTGAAAGCAGAGAAGGTCAAGCTGCTCCAGGATTGGCCAGCCCAGTCACCAGACATGAACATTATTGAGCACGTCTGGGGTAAGATGAAGGAGGAGGAGTTGAAGATGAACACAAAGACTCTTGATGAACTCTGGGAGTCCTGCAAGAAGGCTTTCTTCACCATTCCAGATGACTTTATTAATCAGTGATTTGAGTCATGTCAGAGATGTATGGATGCAGTCCTCCAAGCTCATGATGGAGTCAGACACAATATTCATTCTGTTTCCACTGCAGCATGAGCACATATTCTATACTGGACATTATTGAAGGTTCAGTGAGCAGACTTTAGTCTAAGCAGAGTCAGACCTTACTGTCCTAATCAAATCATTAATAATCAAGACATGATCAGATTATATTGTGCTCAAATAAGCCTCATCTAGAGGCCTTTACCTTTCATATAAGACACTTCTGATACACAATCATCAACTAGAAGTCAAGTTATTATTTACTGTTCCTAAAACTTGGATAAGCGACAACACTTTTGTCAGGCAGTATATTTATTCACATATAAAATAAAATGAAAAATAAAATATTAAAATATGGGTGACACAGTGGCTCAGTGGTGTCTCACTGTGACCTCACAGCAAGAAGGTAGCTGGTTTGAGTCCCGTTTGGGTCAGTTGACGTTTCTGTGTGGAGTTTGCATGTTCTCCCCGTGTTGGTGTGGGTTTCCTCCTGGTGCTCCGGTTTCCCCCACAGTCCAAACACATCCGGTATAGGGAAATGATTAACTAAATTGGCCGTAGTGTATGAGTGTGTGTGTGTAAATGAGTGTGTATGGGTGTTTTCCAGTATTGGGTTGCAGCTGGAAGGACATCCAACATTTGCTGGAATAGTTGGTGGTTCATTCCGCTGTGCCAACCCCTGATGAATAAAGGGACCAAGCTGAAGGAAAATTAATCAATCAATATTAAATATATATATTTAATATACATACACATACACATGTATACAACACTGGCCTGTGTGCAGAAAAACACTCTGGTCAGGATCTGTGAATCAGCCGCTACAGAATTACTCCTCAAAAGCAACCTTGCCAAAGACACAGCCCTGCGCTCTCTGGAGACCAGTGTGTGTGTGTGTGTGTGTGACCCCGGGGCCCAAGCGCACGTTCATCACCACACACAGCATCAGCCTCGTCACCGCATATAAAGAAGTCCCAGAAACGCACAGCGGTGTGTGTGTGTCTGAGCGTGTGTGTATGCATATGTGTGTGTGCCACATATAAAGAAGCCGCAGAAACACACACAGCGTCGCGGTCAGAATACAGAGAGTTTTGACACAGTAATGTATGCGGCTCACCTAATAGACGCTCCATCTCAATTAAGCCGCGATTTGAGACTAGCGGAGCATCTCGGAGAAGTTCATCAATCTTAGCACTTCTTCCTCAGCAGCAAAACAGAGTGAGGCAAATTTCTGCATTTAATTAATGTAGTGCTTCCTTTACTGCCGCTCAGCATCTTTGCGGCGTCAGAAAGCGCCGGTCCTCCAGAGAGATTAAGTGAAAAGCGGGAGGAGAACAGCAAAGATCGGCAAACTCTGTAATGAATGTCTAACTTTGGCGTTTATGATGGATGAGCAGCGAATGCTGTTTGTCACGGACGCGCTAAAGTCTAGATGGGATACAGCTGTGGATACTCACAACCAAATATAGACTAAAAAAAAACATCTGTAAAATTTACGGTAAAAAAACAGCAGCAGGGGTTACCGGGATTTAACCATTAAAAATTAAGGTATAAAAAAATTATAATTTTACAGTAAATTACTGTATTTTGTACATTTTCAGTACTTCTACAGTACTTTGTCACCAGTGTTTTTTAAGTACTAATGACTACACAAATTGAACAGGTAATTTCATAAATAAAAGTTGAGAATAAAGTAAATAAAGCTGTATCCCATCTAACACAGCAGAAACGGTAAAGTCTAGAAGGGATACACGTGCGGCCGGAAGTTTACTATAATTATTTATATTATTACAACAATACAATTATCGTACAACAATAATGTTTTAACATTACTGTGAAAAACAAGTGTAGATGTTAGTAAAACACAGTTTAACGAGTAATTTGATATATAAAAGTTGAAAATAGTCAGTAAAAGCTGTATCCCATCAAACACAGAATAGAAACAGTAAAGTCTAAATGGGATACAGCTGCACATACTCACAACCAAATATACACTATAAAAAACATCTGTAAAATTTACTGTAAAAAAACAGCAGCTGTGTTTACTGGAATTTAACCGTTAAAAATTAAGGTATAAAATAAATGTATACATTTTTACAGTAAGTTACTGTATTTTGCTCATTTTCTATGCTGTACACCAATGCGTTGAAGTACTAATGACTACACAACTTAATTTAACAGATAATTTCATAAACAAAAGGTGAAAACAATGTAAATATAAGCTGTATCCCGTCTAACGCAGCAGAAACTGTAAAGTCTTGATGGGATAGAGCTGTGGATACTCACAACCAAATATACACTATAAAAAAATCTGTAAAATTTACTTTAAAAAAAATAACTCCTGTGGTTACCGTAATTTAACTCTTAAAAATTAAGGTATAAAAGAATCGTATACATTTGTGAATTATAGCATTTCATGCACTTTCTTTGCCATACACCAATGTTTTTTTTTTTTATTTATTTATTTATTTTTTTTTTTGGCCTTTTTGCCTTTATTAGATAGGACAGTATTGAGACAGGAAGCAAAGTTGGAGAGGGAGAGAGGCGGTAGGGTAGGGAAATGTCCTCGAGCCGGGATTCGAACTCGCCCTGACGTGCTACTGCACCATATGTCGGCGCGCTAACCACTAGGTTATTGTGCCAACATACACAAGTGTTTTGAAGTACCAATGACTACAAACCTAATTAAATAGGTAATTTAGTAAATAAAAAGTAGAAAACAATGTTAATAAAAGCTGTATCCTGTCTAAGCAGAAGCAGAAACAATAAAGTCTAGATGGTATACAGCTGTGAATACTCACAACCAAATATACACTATAAAACAAATCTGTAAAGTTGACTGTAAAAACAGCAGCTGTAGTTACCGTAATTTAACTGTTAAAAATAAGGTATAAAAGAAATGTATACATTTTACAGTGAAGTACAGCATTTCATTCATTTTCTTTGCCATACACCAATGTTTTGAAGTACTAATGACTACACAACTTAACTTACACAGACAAAAACACAACTATAAGCAGGTGTGGATGGGAAAGTCATATGATGAACAAATGCTCATCACAAATGCCCGTCACAACCTTTTCCCAATAGCAGAGAAGAAGCATACTTCCCAACTCTAAACCAGCCATCACAGTAATGTAAAAACAGTAATTATTATTTATATTAAATATTATTCGTATTATTTTTTAAACTACCAATTAAATTGTGTTTTAAAACATCTAGATCTACCCCACATGTAAACCCAACCCTCACAGGATTTGCAGCTGTATCCCTTCTAGACATTACCGTGGAGAGCAGCTAGCCTAGCATATAATGCTTAGTACAGAGAACAGAGGCACTAACAGGGCAATTACTGCAGTCTAATGAGGAAAACAAATCATTGGAATTATGTTAGTGTGATAATAATTATTTGTTATTGGTGATAAACACGTGGTGAGGATCATGTTCTAAGATTACAGCACATTAGTCAGCTGATCTGGAGATATATTCATATTTAACCTATATAGAAATTGAATTTATGGTGATATATGTAAATTATATATATATGACATACAAGTTCATTATTTGGATTTACACAAATATTTGGATTTTACATTGTCATACATATATCTAATATATTTTGGCATCATCCAAAAATAGACACTTACTTTTTTTTTTTTTTACCAAAAAGCATGTACACTCACTGGCCACTTTATTAGGTACACCTTACAAGTACCGGGTTGGACCCCTTTCGCCTTCAGAATTGCTTTAATCCTTCATGGCAGAGATTCAACAAGCTACTGGAAATATTCCTCAGAGATTTTGCTCCATATTGATCATGATAGCATCCCACAGTTGCTGCAGATTTGTCGGCTGCACATCCATGATGCCAATCTCCCGTTCCACCACATCCCAAAGGTGCTCTATTGGATTGAGCTCTGGTGACTGTGGAGGCCATTTGAGTACAGTGAACTCATTGTCATGTTCAAGAAACCAGTCTGAGATGATTGGAGCTTTATGACATGGTGCGTTATCCTGCTGGAAGTAGCCATCAGAAGATGGAGACACTGTGCTCATAAAGGGATGGACATGGTCAGCAGCAATACTCAGGTAGGCTGTGGTGTTGACACCATGCTCAATTGGTACTAATGGACCCAAAGTGTGGCCCCAACATATACATTTTTCTATAATGACTTTTGCACTATTTGTTTATGTATGGGCCATATATGAACACATATGAAATTATATCCAATATATTTAACCGCATAAACTGCCTGACAAATGTCTTGTGGCCTCTCCAAGTTTTAGGAACAGTAAATAATAAGTTGACTTCTAGTAGATGATTGTGTATCAGAAGTGTCTTATATGAAAGGTAAAGGCCTCTAGATGAGGCTTATTTGAGCACAATATAATCTGATCATGTCTTGATGTTGACTGATTTGATTAGGACAGTAAGGTCTGACTCTGCTTAGACTAAAGTCTGCTCACTGAACCTTCAATAATGTCCAGTATAGAATATGTGCTCATGCTGCAGTGGAAACAGAATGAATATTGTGTCTGACTCCATCATGAGCTTGGAGGACTGCATCCATACATCTCTGACATGACTCAAATCACTGATTAATAAAGTCATCTGGAATGGTGAAGAAAGCCTTCTTGCAGGACTCCCAGAGTTCATCAAGAGTCTTTGTGTTCATCTTCAACGCCTCTTCCTTCATCTTACCCCAGACGCGCTCAATAATGTTCATGTCTGGTGACAGGGCTGGCCAGTCCTGGAGCAGCTTGAGCTTCTCTGCTTTCAGGAGCTTCGATGTGGAGGCTGAAGTATGAGAAGGAGCGCTATCCTGCTGGAGAATTGTCCCTCTCCTGTGGTTTGTAATGTAATGGGCAGCACAAATGTCTTGATACCTCAGGCTGTTGATGTTGATCATCCACTCTGCAGATCTCTCACACACCCCCATACTGAATGATGGAACACCAAACCATGATTTCTCCTTCACCAAACTTGACTGATAACTGTGAGAATCTTGGTCCATGCTGGTTCCAGTTGGTCTTCTGCAGTATTAGTGATGATTGATGCAGATCAACAGATGATTCCATGCAGAGAAATCCACCTTCTGACACTTTTACACATGATCAACTAGAAGTCAAATTATTATTTGTTGCTCTTACAGCTGAGATCCACCACAAGACTTCTGTCAGGTAGTGTATATACATATTTGTAATATAAATATTTGAAAAAATCTATATATGAAAGTGGCCATTTTTGCTAAATTTCAAAACATGTTATCTCTCTCTCTCTCTCTCTCTCTCTCTCTCTCTCTCTCTCTCTCTCTCTCTCTCTCTCTCTCTCTCTCTCTCTCTCTCTCTCTCTCTCTCTCTCTCTCTCTCTCTATATATATATATATATATATATATATATATATATTAGTCTACATGTGTATTTTATATACTGTATATCCAATTATGAACTTGTATGTTGTATATGGAGTGTGTGTGTGTGTATATATACAGTTGAAGTCAGCACTATTAGCCCCCCTTTGAATATTTTTTCTTTTGTAAATATTTCCCAAATGCTGTTTCTCAGATTGAGGAAATGTTGACAGTATGTCTGCTAATATTTGTTCTTCTGGAGAAAGTCTTATTTGTTTTATTTCAGCTAGAATAAAAGCAGTTTTTAATAGTTTAAACCATTTAAGGTCAATATTATTAGCCCCTTTAATCTATATTTGTTTTCAATAGTCTACAGAACAAGCCATCATTATACAATAACTTGCCTAATTACCCTAACCTGCCTAGTTACCCTAATTACCCTAGTTAAGCCTTTAAATGTGACTTTAAGCTGTATAGAAGTGTCTTGAAGAATATCTAGTCTAATATTATTTACTGTCATCATGACAAAGAGAAAATAAATCAGTTATTAGAGATGAGTTATTAACACTATTATGTGCAGAGATGTGTTGGGGAAATCTGCTCTCCGTTAAACAGAAACTGGGAAAAAAATAAACAGGGGGGCGAATAATTCTGACTTCAGCTGTATATATATGAGATTTCAACATGGGAGAGCTCTGCAACACCGTCTGCCATCGCTATTCCCTCAAATGAGGTGTTTTACTGTGCAATAGTTGCAGCATCCGGAGAGAAAAACCCTCATTCAGACACATCAGCGTCTCTATCACAGTCTGTCTCGCTCAAATCTCTCACTTTCTGACCTTTTTCATTTTGTTCGGCTGATCTAGACCTGCAGAATTCTGGAGGATGAAGACGACATCTGTGTCGGCTTCAAATCAAACGTACAACAGCGATAGGTAAAATACACTGAGAACACATTAAATGCAAGCAAATTCAGATTGTATCCGTCATATACACAGTCGTACAGAGTGTGACTTCCCTGAAAGTGTCTGTTTGATGGCCTCAAATAACTTGAAATTATGTCTAAATGAAGCAGCAGTGGGTTGCACAATCGCCTCACAGCAAGAAGGTCGCTGGTTCGCGTCCCGGCTGGGTCACTTGGCATTTCTGTGTGGAGTTTGCATGTTCTCCCCGTGTTGGTGTGGGTTTCCTCCGGGTGCTCCGGTTTCCCCCACAGTCCAAACACATGCGCTATAGGGGAACTGAATAAGCTAAATTGGCCGTAGTGCATGAGTGTGTGTGTGAATGCAAGAATGTATGG
>NC_079440.1:62176351-62203851 GCF_903798145.1 Danio aesculapii
ATACAGACCTTTCCGGAAAACTGCCAGTAATTTTCCAGAAAGGTCTGTATGTGTGAAGGGGGCTAATGTCGTTACAAAGTTCATGCACACACACAGACACACACACAGTGCGCGCTGTTAACTTTGCACTGGTTTTACCCGGCAAATGTGACAGAATACAGAGGTTAATATCTACTGCTGTATGTTAATGTACAAAAAAGACCTGATCTAACGTCCACAAACCGGAATTGAAGCATTTTCCTTTATAATAGGCTGGACTACTGTAATGCACTGTTTGCTGGCTGCCCAGCATCCTCTATTAACAAACTTCAATTAGTACAAAATGCAGCTGCCAGAGTTCTTACCAGGTCTAGAAAATTTGATCACATCACCCCAATTTTATCCTCCTTACACTGGCTGCCTGTTAAGTTTCGTATTGAATTTAAAATATTGCTTCTTACATATAAAGCTTTAAATAATCTAGCTCCTGTTTATCTCACCAATCTTCTGTCTCGCTACAATCCAACTCGCTCTTTAAGGTCTTAAAACTCAGGGCTTCTGGTAGTACCTAGAATAGCAAAGTCGAGTAAAGGAGGTCGAGCCTTCTCATTTATAGCTCCTAAACTCTGGAATAGCCTTCCTGATAACGTCCGAGGCTCAGACACACTCTCCCAATTCAAAACTAGATTAAAGACCTATCTGTTCAGTAAAGCATACACTTAGTGCACCACTTAGCGGGCTTCCACACAGGTTCTGCATCTAGTTTATATACACTGTGAACATCAGCTACGCTTATTATTCTCTTTATTCTCCATTTCCACCTGGGGATACTCTTCCCGAGGCCCTCAGACTATGCAGAGTCACTGATTCGACCCAAGACCAACGACGAGATGATCCCAAGGTTTTTTATATCCTGGACCAGGCCAAATCCTAAGCAGCTACTGTGATGGTCATGGAGGAGTGGAGAACATGAGACTGATTCCTGTGACGCTCCAGAGACAGACGAGTCTTCGCTGAGGCCAGCTTCCAGCCTCCGCCACTGAGACTGCAGCTCTGCACAAGACGTTTGGCCAGTGGAGAAATTAAAATGGTCGTGCCCAACTGAGCCTGGTTTCCCTCAAGGTTTTTTTCTTCACTTTCGCCTTTAGTCAAGTTTTTCCCTCTCCGCTGTCGCCACTGGCTTGCATGGTTCAGGATCTGTAGAGCTGCGCATCGTTGGATTTGCTCTTCAGTATTTGGACTCTCAGTAGTGATTATTAAACCACACTGAACTGAGCTCAACTGAACTGAACTTAAAC
Organism: Danio aesculapii; assembly: GCF_903798145.1. NCBI lineage: Eukaryota > Metazoa > Chordata > Actinopteri > Cypriniformes > Danionidae > Danio > Danio aesculapii. The sequence continues at coordinate 62,177,629 of NC_079440.1, forward strand.
ACTACAAACTGAACTACACTGTTCCTATTTACTGTGATGTGAAGCTGCTTTGACACAATCTACATTGTATAAGCGCTATACAAATAAAGGTGAATTGAATTGAATTGAATAATTGTACTGACCTGCGGCTGTGGTGAAGTAAAGATGGTGAAATCACTGTAATTTATTACGAACATGCTTCATTTTAAACTTGTGAAACTCATTCTTGATCACATTTGATGATGATTGATGATCCTAGTGAACTGAACAGATCTTTTAATCCCGGTTGCTTTGCGCACGTCCGGTCTTGTTGATATGATTATACGCTGTGACGATCTGACTTTATAAGTCAGTGCTACATGGGATACACTAGCAGTGCAATAACCCTAGTAACCCCTTATAGAGCTAAAGACAAAAATAAATCCAACAGAACTAAACCAGTTTAAGATGCAATCTAATATCATTCAATTTGGACGTTCAAAATAACTCCTTATACATATTTTACAACCTAAAACAATTCAAAACCATTCCAACATCCATATAAATAATTCAACACAATCAAATGGACAAAACAAAATAATAATAATAAACCAAATAAAGAGGTACCTTGGTCTACTTGAAATTAATTTGTTAGAACATGATTACATTCATTACTGTTACACAGGAATTCGATGTAAACAATTCAAACAGTTCAATGATTCACTCGGGTCAAACAGTTCAATGATTCACTCGATTCAAACAATTCAATGATTCACTCAGTTCTAGTAACTCAGATGCTCACAGTTCGTTCAAACAGTTCAATGATTCACTCAGTTCTAGTAACTCAGATGCTCACAGTATGTTCAAACAGTTCAATGATTCACTTGGTATTAGTAACTCAGATGCTCATAGTTCGTTAAAACCATTCAATGATTCACTCAAGACCACGCTTTTGCTCATCCCCTCATAAACCACACATGGAGTTATAGTTGAGTAGCAATTGTGCCATAGACGTATACTGCATCATCGTCTATTCTAGTCACAAGTAAGTTAGATCAGCTCACCCGTCCGAAGATTACAGGGGTTAATCACACAACACATTGTCTCTCAGCCAGACGACTTCATTTCAGTCCAGGCCATCATTGCCTGAGCTCCTGGATGAAGCTTCGCATGCTCTGCTACCTGGTGAACAAACACTTCCTTCTTTTATCCTTTGCACCTCGATCAAGAGACGTTTTTAAAATACATCGCCCCCGTGTGGACATTAAGTGACCGCTTTCAGCTCGTCACAACGCGTTACTATGGAGACAAGTTAATACGCAGCTGTCAATCAATTCGGTGGGTGGAGAAACTTCACTCCTACGTCACGTTGTGGTGGGCCTCAAAATGGGAGGAGTTTAGATTCTGTTTTAGCAAAGAGACTTACTGTGTTTAAATCACTCCAATATGACTGTGGACACACTATACCTGCACACAGTTCTGTCCAAACAGCTCACAAAAGATGATTTTGATCATAGGTGCCCTTTAAAGCAGAATTAATGGAGTTAACTACTGTTATAACACACCTATCTCTCATGTACAGTTAGTCTCATTTATTAAAACACAGATGTTTTAATGTGTTTGATCAAACAATGACCGACTCTCCAGTGAATCTCTGCTGTTTATCCTGAATGTGTCAAATCAAGGTGTTTCTCTTCTTCTGAGTTTAAAGTGTAATCATTGTTTCTCATGGCCGACCGTGGATGGGATGACGCTCCTGATGATCAATTACTCAAAAAACTGATTGCACAAAAATATAGAAAGTTGTTCCAGAGCGCTAACCTCTGATTTCCCTCGACTGGTGCTGGCGAATGATCCGTGGAAATATTCAATCTCTTTCTTTAAAACTTTCGCAGGGGCCGAGGATCTTCCGCTTGCGTTGCTTTTGTGGTGGTGAGAAAAATCTCATCTGGCTGTTGGCTTTGTTTTTTTGTCACGTAGTTGCACACAGTCGCTCAAACACACACACACACAGGTTCACACACACACATTCACACAATGCAGACTGACTGTGAGTGGGAGGGTGTGAAAACCAGATGTAGTTCATTAGGGCTATTGTGTGTGTGTGTGAGCGAGTGTGAGTGTGTGTGTCCTCTTATTAAAGCTGCAATTCTCCGGATTGTTATCGACTTAAACACTTGCTCTGGCATTTCCACCCTGACATCATGTTCGGTTACTGCACCAGTGTGTCATACTAGTTGCCCCAGAACAGACCATTAAAGCTCAGACACAAGCGGATGACGGTCCTGCTGTCTTTCTGCTTCAGTACCTTTAAATGCACATCAGTTATGGACTCTCTTTATATTAATATACTGTAGGCAGACATCACTAGCACTGGTGGAACTTATTAATGCTAGTAATGCAATCAAACCTCCAGCATTAGAGAGCTTTGTGAGTGCAGTGTTTGTGCTCCAGGCATAAATGATTTCTGTGCTGTGTGTGCTGGTACTCTTTATTATAGTGATATCTACTGCTGCTTACACCTGCTGTGTTATAAAACAGGTGACAAACACCTTACACTGAAGCACATTTATGTGTTTAAAATTTCACGTAGCATAGCAATATTACTACTCTCTCTCTCTAGCAACTGTTTACAACCCTTCAGCAACCCTTTTGCAACTTTTCAGAAAGCCTTGGAGGGCTATGAACCCTTCTAGTTTGAAAAAAAGTCAGGAGAGTGAGTCCAGCTTTGTTTAGGTGGGAGTGTCGAGTGGCGAAAGAGGGCTTGCATGAAAAGGGGAGTTTCAGTACATGCACACTCTGGTTTTTACAGCGGCAACACAAACACAGACGCAGAGATGGACAGTGACTGTTTACATGGACATCAGTAATGGAATGGTTTGCCTTAGTTTGACACCCAGCTATACCTCTCTTTTCACCTTGATGATCCCTCAGTTCCAGCTCGCATTTCAGCCTGCCTGTCAGACATTTCACACTGGATGAAAGATCATCATCTCCAGCTTAACCTCACGAAAACGGAAATGCTTGAAGTTTCTGCCAACCCGACTCTTCACCATAACTTTTCAATCCAGATAGATGGGGCAACCATTACTGCATCCAAAATGGTAAAAAGCCTTGGAGTTACGATTGATGACCAACTGAACTTCTCTGACCACATTTCTAGAACTGCCCGATCTTGCAGATTCGCACTCTACAACATCAGAAAGGTCCGACCCTTCCTATCTGAACATACAGCTCAACTCATTGTTCAAGCTCTTGTCCTCTCCAAACTGGACTATTGCAACTCTCTGCTAGCCGGGCTACCAGCTAGTTCTATCAAACCTCTTCAGCTGCTTCAGAACGCAGCTGCACGAGTGGTCTTTGATGAACCCAAAAGAGCACATGTCACTCCGCTACTCACCCGTTTGCACTGGCTGCCAGTTGCTGCTCGCATCAAATACAAAGCTCTGATGTTTGCTTACAAAGCGACCTCTGGCTTTGCTCCTTCGTATCTGCTCTCACTTCTGCAGATATATGTGCCCTCCAGAAACTTGCGTTCTGTGAATGAACGTCGCCTCGTTGTTCCATCCCAAAGAGGGAAGAAATCACTTTCCCGAACTCTCACATTCAATCTGCCCAGTTGGTGGAATGAACTCCCTAACTACATCAGAACAGCAGAGTCACTTGCTGTCTTCAAGAAACGACTAAAAACTCAACAGTTTAGTCTCCACTTTTCCTCCTAATCTGCAATTGCCTCTCTGGCTATACCACTAACTGAGCCCTCTTTCTCTCTCTCTCTCTCTCTCTCTCTCTCTCTCTCAAAAAAAAAAAAAACATTACTAATGCTCAGCTTCTTAGATTTTACACACCTGAAACTTGTCTATAGCGCTTGTTCACTGCTGCTCTTATAGTTGTGTAAATTGCTTCCTTGTCCTCATTTGTAAGTCGCTTTGGATAAAAGCGTCTGCTAAATGACTAAATGTAAATGTAAATGTAATCTTGTAAGGATGGCTATATCTCTCCATAATGTTAAACCCTGAAAACTGTGATGGATCTCCACACGAGACAAGACCACGAGAATGGTCAGGCACTAAACAATAAACTTTCCAATCTGAGAAGAAGATCAGATAGGAAACCAGTTGTTCAGGTTGTCTCGATCACACATCCTGAGCCCCCCTCTTTGCCCTGGACTTTACCTTCAGCTCCACACAGAATGTCTCAATTTTAATAAGGTGTATCTTGTGGCTCTATATTCATGTTTGGTGTCATTTTAAATGTCTCTGCGTGACTGCTAAAGTGGTCCTAATCTCCCTTATATCAGTTAATTTGGGTTTTGACTTTGATGAGATCTTTGCCAGATGCTCCACTCCAGGAAAAATGGTCTCCACATCAACTCAAGACCAGGTACGAGTCTTGGTGAAGCTTTTATTGTCCTGAATTTATGATGATTTGAGTATTTAGGTGAAAGGTGCAGAAGTGTCTGTGGGATTGTGTAGGCAGGATACCCTGTTGCAGTGTATAAGTCTCTGAGCTCTGCATCAGGGCTTGTATGTTGCGATGTATTTCTACATGGTCAGGTATTAATCTCTAACTCTTAAATGAATATTTGAGGAATTGATGTTGTGCGATCTGAATTGGCTTATTTTGTTTAATTATGTGAACTGGAATGGGAAATCTTTGCCGGACAAATAAATGTAAAGCTTTGGTTTAACTCTTATATCTCCTGAAATCATTTAAATCTAGTAGATTGTTTAGGCTGATGTTTCCGCAGCCTACGACCAGGATCAGTCATACATTCAGGCTCAATGAATGGAGCATGGGCACAGCATTAGAGACCTGTTGATTTCTGACAATCACTGACTTAGTATGATATAATCTAGGGGCTAAATCAAACTTTCTTTATGTATAAGCAAACATGGGGTGGCCTAATATTACTTAAAGCAAATTAGTTAACAGTTATATCCTTCTTGCTAAGCTTAATCAAACTTTCTTTAAGTACGAGCAAGCATGGGGCAGCCTAATGATATGTAAAGGAAATTAGTTCACAGTTATATCCTCTGTCTAAGAACCAGAACCAGAACTGAGCAGATGGAACTGGCCAGCATACTGACTCTAAGCGACTTCAGGTAAACGATGAACCATTAACTAATAAGGATTCATTAGGTTAATCGATCTAAATTAGACCAAATCAACCGAAAGCGATCAGCTTGAATTAGATGAATTTAAATCTTAAATTATTATAAATTGGAGTCAGATTAAATTCAGAGTTGAAAACAAATTAAAATAGATTTTACCAAATAAAAATATTTATTTTCACATGTGCTAAAAAGGCTTACACGTATTTAACCTACACCCATACTGTTAGTTCCATCATAGGACTAATAGATGGACCAATAGATGGACTAATATGATGAAGGTGTTTACATGAGCTGCTTTTTGAATGTTACTTTCATGATCCCGTTTTACATGTTATAGCACATAATTCAACACTGCGCTATTCACATTTCCTCTAGAGTTTCATGTAATTTCAGGTGTTTCATTATTAATTTGTCGACGTTAACTGCAGTTTGGCACTTTCACTTTCATTTAGAAACATTTCATTCATGCCCCCCATGACAAACGAGATATTGGATGTGAGGAACTGCTGGAAGAGTGATGTTTTAATGGAATTTTTGATACTGCATGCTGTATGAGAGAAAAAAAACCCTCTGTATTTCTCGGTAGAAACACATGTGTGTATAGACTACCCTGTCACAAAATGCAGCAAAAAACATACAGGACGGTAAAAGTTTGATTAAGGTGTTTATACTCGGAGAGCAGCATATACAGCGGATTTTCAGTACATAATATTGTAGTGATGTTAACGTACTGTAAACTTAGTAACTAAATCATCTTGACCAAGGTCTGTCTTTAAACACTGAAAGAGTACTGCTGACCATACTAACTAACTTTGCCTCTGAATAAACATAAACAAAGAGCACTGATCACACACACAGAGCCCGGACAATCAACACCAACTGGAGCCACGTCTTTATTAAAAGGAGACGAGCAGCAAATCCGGATTTCTCCATTTCCAGATGCGAAAAGCTCTCGGGTAAAAAACTGTTCCTTACAAGCGTATTTCTGTAGCGTGTTAGCACTGTAATCCACACGTGAGTCCAGCTGCGCTCTCATAGCGGGGAAATGGAAACAAAACCTTTGTTGCAGCACATTTATAAACACAACACTGATGACCCATGTCTCTAAACAATTCTTCTTCTTCCACTTATTTTGATTACGGTTAGCAACACAACGTGGCGTCTCTCTGAACACTGTAACAGGTAAAACAGTCTTTGAAGCTTTGTCATGCATATTAATAAAGTTGTACCTTATTCCCAATAGAGTGTGCTGATTGGTTCGAACCAAGTCTTTCTCATGAATTAATGCTAAATGCTCAGATACGTCATGTTGTACTGCCCACTACAGACATCCAGTCTCCACTCTGAAATTCACACAAGGATCTAATCGCTGTGACACAGCTTCAACATTTCTTTTCAAACCGGAAGAACAAATTTACTCAAAATAACACAAAACAATCAATTTTCACTTTTTAGTGGGATATATGTGTCCTAATAATGTTTTTAGCAGCGTGGGACACAGATATGACCGTCAACATCTCAGAAAATATGCTTTGGTGTTTGGTGACCCTTTCAAGAGTTCACGCTTAGATAATGCTTGACTATTTTAGCAGGTTTGGCATGCTGTCCCGGGAGAGAACCCTGAGCTCGGAGATAGATGAGCCCAAGGCTCCCACCTTGATCAATATGCATTAGGAGGGATACGAGATCAGGTAGTTCTCGATAACGTCCCAAGAATAGACCGCTAATTTTACGCAGTAGGTGCTTGTAACTTTTTTTGTATGGGAGGAAACCGGAGTACCTGGGGAAAACCCACGCGAGCACGGGGAGAACTAGCTATTCAGCTATTTAGAAACCCTTAGTAACCCTAATAAAACATTTAGAACACCTAAGAAACCAATCAAAAAAAAACTTTCTGAACACCCTAGCAACCCTAATGCAACCATTAGGAACACCATAGCAACCAATCAAAAAACCTTAGCAACCCTTTGAAAACTTTCAGAACACCCCAGCAACCCCATAGCAACTATTTAGAAAACCTTAGAAACCATAAAAAGACATTCAGAACACCATCGCAACCCCATATCAACCATTCACAATACCATAGCAACCAATCAAAAAAACCTTAGCATCCTTTAGAAAACTTTCAGAACATCCTAGCAACCCCATAGCAACTATTTAGAAAACCTTAGGAACCATAGGAAAACCTTCAGAACATCCAAGCAACCCCATAGCAGCCATTTAGAACACCCTAGCAACTACATAACAACTGTTCAAAACACCCTAGCAACCCCATAGCAACCAATCAGAACACCATATCAACCAATCAAAAAACTTTAACCCTTAGGAATTTTTGAGAACACCCTAGCAACCCCATAGCAGCTATTTAGACAACCTAGCAACCCTATAACAGCTGTTCAAAACCCCTTAGCAACCCCATAGCAACCAATCAGAACACAATAGCAATCAATCAAAAAACCTTAGCAACCCTTAGAAAACATTAAGAACACCCTAGTAACCGCACAATACTCCCTAGCAACCATTCAGAACACCCCAGCAACATGCTTCAAACTCACCACCATCATCAGTGTTGTTCACGGGCAAACTTCTATTAGATTTCTTCAGTCAGTCAGTTTGGCTCAGCTCCTCTTGGCAGTGAACAGGAGCATCCAGGCGCCAGTGGCCGGTGACAGATCTCCTGATTCTCCATCAGAGGCCGTGAACTGCCCCCGCTCGCCACTGTTATTCTTCCACTCATTATGGGATGGATCTGCGGGGCGAGGAGCAGGTGGCGGAGCGGGTGAGAGACGGGCCCGCCGAGACTCTCAGCCACTGATGCTCATTCTCAGCCAGACTGAACAGATCCACACACATCCAGACTCACTCCAGCACTGCTCTCAGTGTCTTCTATTAATACTGCTAGCAAGAAACTGAGTTGTTATTATTATTATTATTATATTATATTTATTATATTTTATTTTTATTTATTACTACTAAAGGCCCCTTTACACCAAACAAAATAACTATAAAGATTATGATACAGATAATGTTCTGAATAATTTACTCTGAATGTCAAACAACAAGCAGATATATGGATTACAATGTATTCGCTGACGATCAAGATAATTCAAATTACCCGAATGAGCTGTTATCAAAGAACTAAGCTCAAAAGGTTTATCAGCAGGTTTATAAGAAGCAGAGTACTGTAGTATAACACTGAAGGGTTTATTCTGTGAAAACAACAGTCCTGGATTTGCATTATCATCTATATTACATGTCAACACACACAAAACATTGTTCTGAGGCTTAATAGTTTACTAATTCTTTAAATGATGCAAAGCTGACCAAAATAAAAACAGCTGATAGAGTATATGCTAAACTGTGCATTATTGAGTTATTAGATGGAGACAAACAGTCAAAAACACAAAGCTGACAGAAACTAAAACAGCGGATGGAGTATACACTAACCTGTGCATTATTCAGACACTAGATGGAGACAAACAGTCAAAAACACAAAGCTGACAGACACTAAAACAGCTGATGGAGTATACACTAATCTGCACATTATTCAGACACTAGACAGAGACAAACAGTCAAAAACACAACAGAAACTAAAACAGCTGATGTAGTATACACTAACCTGTGCACTATTCAGACACAAGATGGCCCCAAACAGTCAAAAACACCAAGCTGACAGAATGAAAACAGCGGATGGAGTATACACTAACCTGTGCATTATTCAGACACTAGATGGAGACAAACAGTCAAAAACACAACAGAAACTAAAACAGCTGATGTGGTATACACTAACCTATGCATTATTCAGACACAAGATGGAGACACAGTCAAAAACACAAAGCTGACAGACACTAAAACAGCTGATGGAGTGTACACTAACCTGCACATTATTCAGACACTAGATGGAGACAAACAGTCATAAACACAAAGCTGACAGAATGAAAACAGCTGATGGAGTATACGCTAACCTTTACATTATTCAGACACTAGATGGAGACAAACAGTCAAAAACACAAAGCTGACAGACACTAAAACAGCTGATGGAGTATACACTAACCTGTGCATTATTCAGACACTAGATGGAGACAAACAGTCAAAAACACAAAGCTGACAGAAACAGCTGATGAAGTATACACTAACCTGCACATTATTCAGACACTAGATGGCGCCAAACAGTCAAAAACACAAAGCTGACAGAATGAAAACAGCTGATGGAGTATACACTAACCTGCACATTATTCAGACACTAGATGGAGCCAAACAGTCAAAAACACAAAGCTGACAGAATGAAAACAGCTGATGGAGTATACACTAACCTGTGCATTATTCAGACACTAGATGGAGACAAACAGTCAAAAACACAAAGCTGACAGACACTAAAACAGCTGATGGAGTATACACTAACCTGCACATTATTCAGACACTAGATGGAGACAAACAGTCAAAAACACAAAGCTGACAGACACTAAAACAGCTGATGGAGTATACACTAACCTGCACATTATTCAGACACTAGATGGAGACAAACAGTCAAAAACACAAAGCTGACAGACACTAAAACAGCTGATGGAGTATACACTAACCTGCACATTATTCAGACACTAGATGGAGACAAACAGTCAAAAACACAAAGCTGACAGACACTAAAACAGCTGATGGAGTATACACTAACCTGCACATTATTCAGACACTAGATGGAGACAAACAGTCAAAAACACAAAGCTGACAGACACTAAAACAGCTGATGGAGTATACACTAACCTGCGCATTATTCAGACACTAGATGGAGACAAACAGTTAAAAACACAATAGAAACTAAAACAGCTGATGGAGTATACACTAACCTGTGCATTATTCAGACACTAGATGGAGACAAACAGTCAAAAACACAAAGCTGACAGAAACAGCTGATGGAGTATACACTAACCTGCGCATTATTCAGACACTAGATGGAGACAAACAGTCATAAACACAAAGCTGACAGACACTAAAACAGCTGATGAAGTATACACTAACCTGCACATTATTCAGTCACAAAATGGCGCCAAACTGCAAAAACATGGCATGACAGACAAGCAGATCCATATGAATGTAGATGTAAGTATAAGGATGAACGTATTCCCTTACCATTAAGAAGATTCTCTGATTTCCTGTTATTCAACGGTTGTTATCTGGGAATAGCATACCTTAGAATGTCGCGACTGACCAATCAGAATCAAGTATTCAACATAGCCATGTAATAATGTGAACTCCATATGAAGCCATGATGCTGTGCTTGGTGTGAACTGGCCTTAACACTATTAAAAATCCTTTGTTTATTTGGATTGTTTATCTGTTTAGAAATAGACACTCGTTTAACACAGTAGGTACTTTAAGACTGACAGCACTGTTTCGAGTTGAGTGATTGAGACAGTATTTGAATCCAATCTTACACTAGTTTTAAACTGGTGGCTGCTGATATTCTGAGAGATTTAGCAAGCAGAACATTTGCATTAGACATCAGGAGATGCCGGTAGGGGCTCATCTGAATGTGAAAGTCATTGTGCCGTTATTATTTGTTTAGTTCTTCCTCATGAAGACGAAGCACACAGATTGAGTTTCATCTTTTTAAACTCTCCGCTGTAGCTGTTTTCTGTCACTGTGACTAAATTATGATAAATCATCAGATGGAAACTGATGAGATTCTTATTTCACATCACTGACTGAGATGCACTCAAATTTTAAATCTGGCTAAAGCTCCACATTAACCACATTGCTAAGTGGATGCTATGATGTTACTGTGAGTTCATCGGGGTGTTCAGAATTGTTGTTTAAGGGATGCTAGATTGTTTTAGTGATTTCTATGGAGTTGCTATTGTGTTTAGTGTGGCTGCTATGAGGTTAATCGTGTTATTAGAGTGATGGAAGTGGTTCTGGGGGGTTGTTGTGGGGTATTAGGGTGTTTTTTAGTTGTTTCTGTGGGGTTACTAGGGTTTTCTGAGTAGTTGCTGAAGGATTGCTGGTCTGATTTCTATGGGGTTGTTATGGTGTTGTGGGTGGTTGCTCTGATGATTGCTATGGTGAGTTGGGTTATTGTTATAGGGTGGCCGGGGTGTGCTGAGTAGATGCTACAGGGTTGCTAAGATGCTGGTCTATTTTGGGTGGTTTCTATGGAGTTGCTATGGTAATGTGGGTGGTTGCTAGGGTGGTCTTACAGTTGCTATGGAGTGTTGGATGGTTGTTATAGGGTTGCCAGGGTGTGTTAAGTAGTTGCTACAGGGTTGCTTGGATGCTGGTCTATTTGGGGTGGTTTCTATGGGGTTGTTATGGTGTTGTGGGTGGTTGATAGGGTGCTCTTATGGTTGCCCTGGTGAGATAGGTGATTGTTATAGGGTCTCCATGGTGTGTTGCGTAGTTGCTACAGGGTTTCTAGGATGCTGGTCTATTTTGGGTGATTTCTATGGGGTTGTTATGGTGTTGTGGGTGGTTTATAGGGTGCTCTTACAGTTGCTATGGTGTGTTGGATGGTTGTTATGGAGTTGCCAAAGTGTCTTGAGTAGTTGCTACAGGGTTGCTGGGATGCTGGTCTATTTTGGGTGGTTTCTATGGGGTTGTTATGGTGCTGTGGGTGGTTGCTAAGGTGGTCTTATGGTTGCCATGGTGTGTTGGGTGGCTGTTACAAGGTTGCCAGAGTGTGTTGAGTAGTTGCTACAGGGTTGCTAGGATGCTTTTGTATTTTGGGTGGTTTCTATGGGGTTGTTATGGTGTTGAGGGTGGTTGCTAGGGTGGTCTTATGGGTGCCATGGTGTGTTGGGTGGTTGTTATAGGGTTGCCAAGGTGTGTTGAGTAGTTGCTACAGGGTTTCTAGGATGCTGGTCTATTTTAAGTGGTTTCTAGGGGTTTGTTATAGTCTTGTGAGTGGCTGCTAGAAGGTTGCTTTGGTGTATTGGGTGCTTATTATGTGGTTGCCAGGATGTTTTGAGTAGTTGCTACAGGGTTGCTAAGATGCTGGTCTATTTTGGGTGGTTTCTATGTGGTTGTTATGGTGTTGTGGGTAGTTGCTCTTATGGTTGTTATGGTGTGTTGGGTTGTTGTTACGGGGTTGCCAGGGTGTGTTGAGTAGTTACAGGGTTGCTTGGATGCTGGTCTATTGTGGGTGATTTCTATGGAGTTGTTATGATGTTGTAGGTGGTTGCTACAGGGTTGCTATAGTACTTTTATGGTTGCTATGGTGTGTTAAATGGTTGTTGCGAGGTGGCCACAGTGTGTTGAGTAGTTGCTACAGGGTTGTTAGGATGCTGGTCTATTTGGCGTGGTTTCAATGGGGTGTTATTGTGTTGTTGGTGGTTGATAGGCTGCTCTTATGGTTGCCATGGTGAGATAGGTGATTGTTATAGGGTCTCCACGGTGTGTTGCGTAGTTGCTACAGGGTTTCTAGGATGCTGGTCTATTTTGGGTGATTTCTATGGGGTTGTTATGGTGTTGTGGGTGGTTGCTCTGATGATTGCTATGGTGAGTTGGGTTATTGTTATATGGTGGCCAGGGTGTGTTGAGTAGATGCTACAGGGTTGCTAAGATGCTGGTCTATTTTGGGTGGTTTCTATGGAGTTGATATGGTAATGTGGGTGGTTGCTAGGGTGGTCTTATGGTTGCTATGGTGTGTTGGATGGTTGTTATAGGGTTGCCAGGGTGTGTTAAGTAGCTGCTACAGGGTTGCTTGGATGCTGGTCTATTTGGCGTGGTTTCAATGGGGTGTTATGGTGTTGTGGGTGGTTGATAGGGTGCTCTTATGGTTGCCATGGTGAGATAGGTGATTGTTATAGGGTCTCCACGGTGTGTTGCGTAGTTGCTACAGGGTTTCTAGGATGCTGGTCTATTTTGGGTGATTTCTATGGGGTTGTTATGGTGTTGTGGGTGGTTTCTAGGGTGCTCTTACAGTTGCTATGGTGTGTTGGGTGGCTGTTACGAGGTTGCCAGAGTGTGTTGAGTAGTTGCTACAAGGTTGCTAGGATGCTTTTCTATTTTGGGTGGTTTCTATGGGGTTGTTATGGTGTTGAGGGTGGTTGCTAGGGTGGTCTTATGGTTGCCATGGTGTGTTGAGTAGTTGCTACAGGGTTTCTAGGATGCTGGTCTATTTTAAGTGGTTTCTAGGGGTTTGTTATAGTCTTGTGAGTGGTTGCTAGAAGGTTGCTTTGGTGTATTGGGTGCTTGTTATGTGGTCGCCAGGATGTTTTGAGTAGTTGCTACAGGGTTGCTAAGATGCTGGTCTATTTTGGGTGGTTTCTATGTGGTTGTTATGGTGTTGTGGGTAGTTGCTCTTATGGTTGTTATGGTGTGTTGGGGGGTTGTTATAAGGTCACAAGGGTGTGTTGAGTAGTTGCTACAGTGTTGCTAGGATGCTGGTTTATTTTGGGTGATTTCTATGGAGTTGTTCGGTGCTGTGGGTGGTTGCTAGGGTGGTCTTATGGTTGTTATGGTGTGATAAATGGTTGTTGCGAGGTTGCCACAGTGTGTTGAGTAGTTGCTACACAGGGTTGTTAGGAAGCTGGTCTATTTTTGGTGGTTTCTATGGGGTTGTTACGGTGTTGAGGGTGGTTGCTAGGGTGGTCTTATGGTTCCCAGGGTGTGTTGTGTGGTTGTTATAAGGTTGCCAAGGTGTGTTGAGTAGTTGCTACAGGGTTTCTAGGATGCTGGTCTATTTTAAGTGGTTTCTATGGAGTTGTTATGGTCTTGTGAGTGGTTGCTAGAGGGTTGCTTTGGTATATTGGGTACTTGTTATGTGGTTGCCAGGATGTTTTGAGTAGTTGCCACAGGGTTTCTAGGATGCTGGTCTATTTTGGGTGATTTTTACGGGACTGTTATGTTGTTGTGGGTGGTTGCTAGGGTGGTCTCATGGTTTCAGTGTTGTGTTGGATGGTCGTTATGGGGTCGCCAGGGTGTGTTGATTGTTGCAAATTTATTAAAAATAAAAAAGCTGATAAATCAGATGTACATCAGTATTCACAGCCTTTGCTCAATACTCTGTTGATGCACCTTTGGCAGCGATCACAGCCTCAAGTCTTTCTGAATATGATGCCACAAGCTTGGCACACCTGTCTTTGGGGATTTTTGCCCGTTCCTCTTTGTAGTACCTCTCAAGCTCTATCAGGTTGGATGGGAAGCGACAGTATACAGCCAATGTCAGATCTCTCCACAGATGTTCAAAACTAACTTTACCGTGGTTCAACAGCATGGTGTGGAAACCTTATGTACCTGCTAGACATGCGGATGATTCCGTCCCATACAGCTGCCATTGCACAGCTCAGATGCTTTGTAATGTGCAATTTAACATAATTGCCTTTAGGAGTCACCAGTGGAAATAAAACAAACACACACACGAAATGCACATACGCCAGACATGAAGTTGGCAAAGACTAAAGCAGATTCTCACATTAATTTCATCGTTAGAAAATCCAAACGTGAGCATGAAATCTGGTGTATGCAAAGTTTTTGTGCGTACGCAGCATTGATACTTGAGGCCCCTGGTGATTCCAAACATCTTCCACTTATGGATGATGGAGGCCGCTGTGCTCATTGGAGCTTTCAGAGCAGCAGATATGTTTCTGTAACCTTCCCCAGCCTTGTGCCTCAAGACAATCCTGTCTCTGAGGTCCACAGACAATTCCTTTGTCTTCATGCTTGGTTTGTGCTTTTACATGCACTGTCAACCCTGGGGCCTTATATAGACAAGTGAATGCCTTTTCAAATGACGTCCAACCAACTGAATTGACCACAGGTGAACTCCAATGAAGCTGCTGAAACATCTCTGGAATGATCAGTGGAAACAGAATGGACCTGAGCTCCATTTGGAGTTTCACGCCAAAGGCTGTCAATACTGATGTACATCTGATTTTACAGCTTTATTATTTGGAATAAATCTGCAACAATTTCAAAAACGCTTTTTTCACATTGTCATTATGGAGGATTGTGTGTAGAATGTTGAGGAGTTTCTGGATGCTATGTACATTGCTGCAGAATTCAGCTCCAATCAAACCTGGACCTGCAGTAGCACTTGATAATATGAGACAGGCGTGTTTGGTCAGGGTTGCGACTGACTTCTCGGGAAGGTAGCTCTCCAGGAACAAGGTTGAGCACCCTGTTCTAGATTGGTGCTATGAGGTTGTTTGGTCATATGTTTTCTGATCCAGCTGGTGAAAATGGTGTCTCTGATCTTAAACAGAAGAACCAGCTCATGCTCCAGAACAGCACATCGGTGTCCAGAGAACAAACACTGCAGGAAGCTGAAGTTTGCTCACACCGCTAACTATAACTTTGAGCGCTAATAACGATGATTCTTGACTCACCAAACAGCCTAATAACGGCGAGGATGTAATGGCTCAGTATCTCAGCCTCTTTCCCCACATCAGCGCAGAGGCGGAGGGTTAATTGTGTCTAAGAATACATTTGCCTGTTGTATTTTGTCTCTGAGTTTCGAAGACTTTATTATGATGCTGGCGCCCGTGTGAAGCCCCAGAGCATCTCTCACACTTTCCTCTTCATTACAAGCGCCACCATTTGTACCCAGATAAAGTTCAAAAGGCAAAAGTTCATCGTTACCCTTCCAGTTAGTCTTAAGCATTTATGGGAATCATTTTTACTCCCACAGCACATCTTGACCCAGAAATGCGTCAGTAATATCGCTCTATTTTCCGCGAGGACAGCTCCATACTGTTAACAGATAATATTTGGCCGATGCACGCTCCGTGATGGATGATGTCTAGTTAAGCTGTAGAGTTTCCCAGAGTGCACCGTGCTCTCCTACACGAGCGGAATTTTTTACTTCATTAGATTTTTCATTACGCTCTCATTATCGGACGGCTATGTAGGATCATTAGACGTGCATGTCTTTATATGTCTATTAATAAAGCCGTCCCGCTTATTAATAGCTATAGCAATGAGTGCATCGTTTGTTTTAGAGATTATTGTTTGCATTTCTTTCTGCTAGATGGGCGGATATGTCCTCTTATTATTTTTTTTAAGAGCTCCCCATCATGTTGCTGACACTCGATTCATTAAAACTGAGAAAGCGACACGTCTTGTCTTTAATAAGCATGTGTTTGTTTATCTAGTTAGATGTTGTTCAGGTCTGTGTCTCCCTAAAAAGCCGGACAATTAGTGTAAAGAAGAAGAAGAACAGTTCAAACCTTGAGCCGGCAATTAAAGCGGCGACACAAGAGGCTGGTGTGTGTTTTAATTGGAGCGGCGTGTCACTGTCGCGCTCTCACACACATGCTCTCCCATCAATGCTCAATTAGGCTCAGCCAATCGGTGGCCCAATTAAGTCTCTCTGTGACTCCGTCACCCGCGCGTGTGTGCGTGATTAATCGGGACTCATCTTCCAATTAGTGCAACAGTAATAAGGGCTGATGAACACAGGGTGATGACAGATTTTCACTCCCAAATAATGTGCGAGAAAAAAGGTGCAGAGAACAACAGTGAGGAAGCGAAGAGTTTAAAGTTAATATGTGTGTGTGTGTGTGTGTGTGTGTGTGTGTGTGTCTCTGATAGATAAAGATGACTGTGATATGCACCCCAATTTTGTATTTTACTCAAAAATTGCTTGTAAATTTCAGAGTAAAATTAATTAAAAACTGGTCTGCAATCATTATTATTTATTTAAAATTAGCCATGAAATTAAAAAAGAAGAACTGTTTCAGCTATCTGGCATCTAACAGCGTGTCGTGTCTCTGTAGTTATATTGATTAGGGATGCACCGATATGGAATTTTCCGATATGGAATCTGGGGTTATCAGTTCCTTTAGGGCGGGGTTATTAGTATTTTAGGGCGGGGCTATCTGTCCTTTAATCTGCGGTCACACTGGGCTTTGTGTGTGTGAAATTCTGTCGTACGGCGCTGCGGAAAGGGGCGGGATTAAACAAGATGATTAGACATTAATAAAGTGAGCGATTGGTCCATGTTTTTTTCCTGTTCAGAGAGGTCATGTTTTGATCCTCGATTGGTCTCACGCAGTCAAGTGATGTGATTTCGCAGGTCAGAGTTCACCAAGCTTGAACTTTGCACTGCAGCAACCTGCGAAACTTGACGCATGACCTTGCGTTTCCGGTCTGACGCATTCACGTGCGTATGAATGGAAGTCTATAAGAGGAAAAGCCCAGTGTGACCGCAGCTTTAGGCTGGGGTTATCAGTCCTTTAGGGCATGGCTATTGGTCTTTTAGGCTGGGGTTATCAGTCCTTTAGGGCAGGGGTATTAGTCTTTTAGGCTGGGGTTATCAGTCCTTTAGGGCATGGCTATTAGTCTTTTAGGCTGGGGTTATCAGTCCTTTAGGGCATGGCTATTAGTCTTTTAGGCTGGGGTTATCAGTCCTTTAGGGCAGGGGTATTAGTCTTTTAGGCTGGGGTTATCAGTCCTTTAGGGCATGGCTATTAGTCTTTTAGGCTGGGGTTATCAGTCCTTTAGGGCAGGGGTATTAGTCTTTTAGGCTGGGGTTATCAGTCCTTTAGGGCATGGCTATTAGTCTTTTAGGCTGGGGTTATCAGTCCTTTAGGGCATGGCTATTAGTCTTTTAGGCTGGGGTTATCAGTCCTTTAGGGCAGGGGTATTAGTCTTTTAGGCTGGGGTTATCAGTCCTTTAGGGCAGGGGTATTAGTCTTTTAGGCTGGGGTTATCAGTCCTTTAGTCCAGGCCTATCAGTTCCTTTAGGGCGGAGCTATCAATCCTTTAGGGCGGGGTTATCAGTTTTTTAGGGGGTGTTATCAGTCTTTTAGGATGGGGTTATCAGTCTTTTAGGGCAGGAGTATCACTCCTTTAGGGTGGGGTTCTCAGTCTTTTAGGGCGGGGTTATCAGTCCTTTAGGGCAGAGTTATCAGTTACATAGATGGGGTTATCAGTCTTTTAGGGCGGGGATATTACTCCTCTAGGGCAGGGCTATCAATTTTTTAGTCTGTGGTTATCAGTCCTTTAGGGCAGGGTTACAGTCTTTTGGGCGGGGTTATCAGTCCTCTAGGGTGGGCTTTGTGGCTGGGGTTATCAGTCCTCTAGGAAGGGGTTATAATTTTTTAAGGGCAGGGTTATTAGTTACATTAGGGTGGGGCTATCAGTCTTTTAGGCTGGGGTAATCAGTCTTTTAGTACGGGTCTATCAGTTCCTTTAGGGCAGTTCCTTTAGGGCGAAGCTATCATTATTTTAGGGCAGGGCTATCAGTCTTTTAGGCTGGGGTTATCAGTCCTTTAGGGCGAGTCTATCAGTTCTTCTTGGACAGGGTTATCAGTCCTTTAGGGCGGAGTTATTAGTTACTTTAGGGGAGGTGTTATTAGTCTTTTAGGATGGGGGTATCAGTTCTTTAGAGCAGTGCTATCAGTCCTTTAGGATGTGGTTATCTGTCCTTTAGGGCGGAGCTATTAGTCCCTTTAGGGCGGGGTTATCAGTTACTTTAGGGTGAAGTTATCAGTCTTTTAGGGCGGGGGTATCACTCCTTTTGGGCGTGGTTATCAGTCTTTGAGGCTGGGGTTATCAGTTCTTTAGGGCGTGGTAATCAGTCCTTATGCTTTGGCAATCAGTTCTTTAGGGCGGTATTATCAGTCCTTAAGTGCAGGGCTAGAAATCATGCTCCACCCAACATTTTTTTCTAATTTGAGGACCCTTTTAACTGGATGTTATACTATGGGAAAAAATCGTAATCTCCGTTTCCTGGCGACTTTAATTCTTTTTTTGTGCAATTTAACTTCTCAACTTAATCTGAACTTACGACCATTTTCTTTACCCATGTTACACTGGTTAAGTGTCCGGTGTGTGTGTCTGTGTGTGTGTCCGGTGTTTGTGTCCTGAGTGTGTTTATGTGTATATGTGTGTGTATATATCTGTCCGGTGTGTGTGTGTGTGTGTGTGTGCAGCGCTGAAGGCTCCGGCTCCCCTGCAGTGATCAGTGTGAGCTCCCGCTCTTCTGTCTTCAGCTCTGCTCAATGACTCGAGGAAGGTGTCATTTCTCAGATTGTTCCCGGCGGCTCGGCACGGGGCTGCGGAGGGGAGAAGAGAATGTTTGAAACAGACTGTTCAATTAGGCGCGTGCTGCTGTGAAATTGCCTCCAAACGATAAGCCTTTATTATATCTGCCGGCCGCCCCGAGCCGTGCATCAAGCGCGCGTGCACACGCAAACTAAAGCGGCGCGCGGTGTGTGTTCACTATATCACACCATCAGCTGATGCTCCGGTTAGTGCTGGAGATGCTGTTGTGTCAGTCAGACAGCTGCTCTGTACTGCTGCTGTTAAACACTGTAAAAATACAGAAATTAGCAGATTTCCATATTATGTGATTCTTCTTTTTATTTTTTCCACATTTATTTTTTGCTTTTGAATTGCATTATGGGATTTTGATCTTTGTTCCAATGACTTTAACCTTGAAAAAAGTTTGAAAAAGGAACTTTTATGAATATTTTAATAGTTTAAGTGATATATTGTCTGGGTTATAGTGTTGTATATTCTGGTACAAAACCTTGTAATAATAATGTTAGTTTTAATCAGTTACAATTCATATAGCAAACAAAAAGGCACTAAAAAGCAACCACTCAGAACACCTTAACAATGACTTAGCAACTGCCTAGCAACTAACAAGAACACCCTAGCAATCACTTAGCAAGGTGGTTGCTTGAACATCCAAGCAACCACTCAGAACATCCAAGCAACCACCTTGCAACACCTCTACAACCACTTGCAACTGCCTAACAACCACTCAGAACAGCCTACCAACTGCCTAGAAACCTTAGCAACCACACAGAACACCCTAGCAACCACCTAGCAATACCTTATCACAGCCTATAAACCACCCAAAACACTCTAGCAACATTTTAGCAACTGCCTACCAACCACTCAGAACACCCTAGCATCTGCTTAGAAGCAACCTATCATTCAGTCAGTATACCCTAGCAACTGCCCAGAAACATCTTAGCAAACACCTACCAACCACACAGAACACCCAAGCAACTGCCTAGCAACCACTCAGAACACCCTAGCAACCACTTAGCAACCACTCAGAACACCCTAGCAACTGCCTCACAACCACTCAGAACACCTTACCAGCTGCCTAGAAACACCTTAACAACCGCCTTGTAACCACAGAACACCCTAGCAACCGACTATCAATGCCTTAGTAACCACCTATCAATGCCTTAGCAACCACCTATCAATACCATAGCACAGCCTAAAAACCACTCAGAAAACCCTAGCAACAAATTGGCAACTGCCTAGCAACCATTCAGAATACCCTAGCAACTGCTTAGTAACAATGTATCATCCACTCAATATACCCTATCAACTGCCTAGAAACACCTTAGCAACCACCTACCAACCACACAGAACACCCAAGCAACTGCCTAGCAACCTCTCAGATCACCCTAACAGCTGCCTAGAATCACCTTAACAACCACTTTGCAACCACTGAACACCCTAGCAACCGACTATCAATGCCTTGGTAATCACCTATCAATGCCTTAGCAAACACTCATAAAACCCTAGCAACTACCTAACAACCACACAGAACACCCAAGCAACTATCTAACAACCACTCAGAACACCCTATCAGCTACCTAGAAACACATTAACAACCACCAAGCAACCACAGAACACCCTATCAATGCCTTAGCAACCACCTAGCAATACCTTAGCACAGCATATAAACCACTCAGAACAAGCTAGCAACAATTTAGCAACTGCCTAACAACCATTCAGAACACCCTTGCAACTGCTTAGTAACAACCTATCAACCACTCAGTATACCCTAGCAACTGCCTAGAAACCCCTTAGCAACAACCTACCAACCACACAGAACACCGAAGTAACCACTTTGCAGCCACTCAGAACACTCTAGCAACCACCTAGCAATAACTTGGCAACTACCAAGCAACCCCACAGAACACCCTAGCAACCACCAATCAATGCCTTAGCAAACACCTATGAATGCCTTAGCAACAGAATATAAACCACTCAGAACACCATAGCAACCACTCAGAAAACCCTAGCAACTGCCTAACAACCACTCAGAACACCCTACCAGCTGCCTAGAAACACCTTAACAACCACCTAGCAGCCACAGAACACCCTAGCAGCTTACTATCAATGCCTTAGTAACAACCTATCAATGTCTTAGCAAAAGCCTATAAACCACTTGCAACAATTTAGCAACTGCCTAGCAACCATTCAGAACACCCTTGCAACTGTTTAGTAACAACCAATCAACCACTCAGTATACCTTAGCAACTGCCTAGAAACACCTTGGCAACCACCTACCAACCACACAGAACACCGAAGTAACCGCTTAGCAACCACTCACAACCACTCTAGCAACCACCAATCAAAGCCTTAGCAACCACCTATGAATTCCTTAGCAACAGCCTATAAACCCCTCAGAACACCCTAGCAACTGCCCATTGGCAGGTTTTTCCATGGCAAACCCCACTCGCGTATTCTTCAGGACATTTCAGCTCAAGCAATGCTAAACACCAGCAATTAGTCACAGGTTTGTTGACATGGAGCAGAAATCCTGATGTTGCTCGTGTCAAGAGTGCGGGAGATTCTCAAAGTCACACGTTTGATTATCAGTATAAAGCCACATCCCTCCTTCCTAAGGCGTGTTTGAGTGACTTTCAAAGCAAGTGGACACAATTAAAGTGTCTTACATGCTGTTTAACATGCATCGCGGTGACTCAAACAGTACAGCATGTGTTTCGACACTAATATTCAGTGTTTTGGGGAAGGCACAAACTCATTACATGTATAGATTATATTCAGTTGCTTTAAATAGATTAAAAATGTTTGCAAAAATACTCAGTCTAGCAATATAGCACTGTAGATCAGACTAAAGGGGGTTGCACACCAGATGTGCCACGCAGCGCCATGCATTTTAGAATTCTAACCATGGATTTCTATCACAGTACACACACCGACACAGCAAGTCGGCGGCTGTCCGCGACACCCAGCTACGACTCAGGACACTGTCCAGTATAGTTTCATTTTAAATAACATTCGATACTCTTAAACCTTGATCATACTTAAACCTACAATTGACTGCAGTTTGAGTGTAAAATGAACACTAGGGGGCAGTATGATGACAATGTTTGTTCCTTTTCACATAAATGATGTTAGTATTGATGAATAAAGGATTATTTTTGTTTGCAGAACACCACAAAACAACTCAAAGCTGTTTATGATTTGTAACGGAGTACATTTGCATCACCTATTTATCTCCATATGAACAACTTTTCTGACGTGGTCAGTTTGCTCGGTAGTTCACGTTGTATATAAATAAAAGCATTGTAAAATTAAGGTAAAACTAGACAAGTGGCGCCTTCTCCTGGATGTTTACATGAAGGATGTAGAACGAAGTACTTTTGGACGAAGTAACTTTTGTAGAAAGTGTAGACAGCGCCCTCTAGGGGATTTATCATCTGAATCATGTATTAAATTGTGCCCAAAGCAACTTATTTCACACTTGTGAAAATGTAGTCAGCGCCCTCTAGTGGATTTGTCATCTGGATTGTGAAACAAAATGCATACTGAGTAACATTTCAAATTAGCAAAACTGTACACAGCGCCCTGTAGTGGATTTGTCATCTAATTTGTGCAGCAAAACATAAGTAATGCATTTCAGATTAGCAAAAATGAAAACAGCATCAAGTAAATTTGTAATTTGAAACGTACAACAAAATATGTCCTTTAAGTTACGAATTTTAGATTCGCAAAAATTTCACAGCACCCTCTAGTGCATTTGAAAGTCAGGATCTTGCTATGAAATGTACTCTAAGTATTGTATTTTAGATTTGCAAAAATGCAGACAGCACACTCTAGTGGATTTGTCATCTGGATCGTGAAGCAAATCGTATTCTAAGGCAGTGGTTCCCAAACTGGGGGTCGCGACCCCTGCGGGGGTCGCAGAATAATTTCAAGGGGTCGCGAGAGTTATTTAAAAATTGTGTAATTTTCAGTGATTATAATAAATATTTTTCAGTATTACAAGTGAAAGCTAATATTTTCAGATTTTTAAAAAGATATTACTGATTCATAAAGTATTTAGGACACATTCGGGCAGAATGCATCTTTGTACTTGGAACGCAGCGCTCAGGAACAGTTTAAAACTGTTGACATGTCAACTTGCCGCAGTAAACAAAGCCTTCAACGCTTGCCCCGCCTTCACGCTCTTCTTATTGGCCCACTGCGCTAAGAACTGAACACGAATGATTGGTTAATATCAGCTGTCAATCACTCAGTCAACGCCTCCTGTCTTCAGATGACAGGAGCTACAACCGCGAAAATGTAAAGCGCTGAAGACGAGAGAATGAAAACAACACTGACAGATTTTGTCTTAGAAACACCTAAAGCTACAAATATTGGCACATCTGATTACTGATCATGTGCTGAATGTTAATCCACCAGCTATACTTATTGAAGAGTGGATAAAAGACCTCCATTGGCTTCAAGTCTGCTATGAAAATAACTAGCATTCACTGTAAAGTCTGTGGGATATCTTTTGGGATATCCGTCCGTGTATCTTTTGGTCACTCAATTATGTTATAAAAATGTCTTTTCTTGTGATAACGGGATTTCATTGAGACATATTTTCCTCACGCATGCATATTTATTTTTTTGCTTGTTAGTTTTGATTAGTGTTGATTTTCAAATGCAATAAATCTGTTTATAAAACTTGTAGTAACAGTGCGATAATTGGTGGGAGCCACTAAATTTTGGCTGGTGCGCCTACATTTTTAAAGTTAGAAGCACCAGTGTTACCAAGAAAAAATGTTAATTTCGAGCCCTGTAATCTATAGTAAATATAGTTAAAATATTGTGAACAGCTTAAAAAAGCTATTTTTATTGTTTGTATATGCTTTGGTAGTGGGGGGTCGCGAGTTCTTGACGATCTTACAATGGGGGTCGCGGGTTTAAAAGTTTGAGAACCACTGTTCTAAGGGACATATTTCAAATGTGCAAAACTGTACACAGCGCCCTCTAGTGGATTTGTCATCTAATTTTTGCAGCAAAACAAAAGTAAGGTATTTCAGATTTACAAAAATGAAAACAGCATCCTCTAGTGGATTTGTCATTTGAAATGTACAACACAATGTATCCGAAGTTACGTATTTCAGATTTACAAAAATGTAGACAGTGCCATCTAGTGGAATTGTCATCTGTATTGTGAAACAAAATGTATCCTAATTAACATATTTTAGATTAGCAAAAATGTAGACAGTGCCCTCTAGTGGATTTATCATCTAATTTTTGCAACAAAACATAAGTAACGTATTTCAGATTCGCAAAAATGCAAACAGCGCCCTCTAGTGGATTCGTCATCTAGATCGTGAAACAAAATGTCTGCTGAGTAACATTTAAAATTTGCAAAAATTTACACAGCGCCTTCCAATGGATTTGTCATCTAATTTGTGCAACAAAACATAAGTAACATATTGCAGTTTTGCAAAAAATGAAAACAGCGTCGTCTAGTGGATTTGTCATTTGAAATGTACAATACAAAATATATCCTGTTATGTATTTCAGATTTGCAAAAATGTTGACAGCACCCTCTAGTGCATTTGTAAAGTCAGAATCTTGCTACGAAGTGTACCCTAAGTAACGTATTTCAGATTTGCAAAAATGCACACAGCGCCCTCTAGTGGATTTGTTATTTGAAACATACAACAGAATGTATCCCAAGTAACGTATTTGAATTGTACAAAAATGTCAACAGCACCCTCTAGTGGATTTAACTTTTGAAACGCAGAACAAAACACACCCTAAGTAACATATTTCAGATTTGTAAAAATACAGACAGCACCCTCTAGTGGATTTACAATCTGAAATGTATTTTGTTTCCTACAAATGTAGACTGAAGCATGTATTTCCATGGAAGATGGGCTGTAAATACTACACAGATATAGTTACAGGCAAGTAGCTACCCCAGCATTCTACCATCACTATTTTATATCCGCCTCATATATCATAAATAACGTTTTTCAGATTTGCAAAAATGCAGACAGCACCATCTAGTGGATTTTTAAAATCAGAATAGTGCAATGATATGTACACAAAGTAATGTACATTTACATTTGCAAAACTGTCCACAGCGCCCTCTAGTTGATTTGTCATTTGAAACGGACAACAAAATATATCCTAAGTTACGTATTTTAGATACACAAAAATGTATACAGTGCCCTCTAGTGCATTTTTTAAATCAGAATCTTGTAACAAAACCCTATGTAATGTTTTTCAGATTTGCAAAAATGTGGACAGCGCCATCTTGTAGATTTGTTAGCTGGTCATGAAACAAAATGTCTCCCAAGTAACAGATTTCAAATTCACAAAAATGAAAACAGCATCCTCTAGTGGATTTATCATTCAAAATGTACAACACAATATATCCCAAGTTACTTATTTTAGATTCGCAAAAATGTCAACAGCACCCTCTAGTGGATTTAACATTTGAAACGTACAACAAAATACACACTAAGTAACATATTTCAGATTTGCAAAAATGCAGACAGCGCCCTCTAGTGGATTTTTCATGTAATTTGTGTAACAAAACACAAGTAGCGTATTTAAGATTTACAAAAATGAAAACAGCAACTTCTAGTGGATTGTCATTTAAAACGTGCCATCAGTGTATCGTAAGTACCGTTTTTCAGATTTGCAAAAATGCAGAATGTGCCCTCTAGTGGATTTGTTATTTAAAATTTACAACACAATATATCCTAAGTTACGTATTTAAGATTCACAAAAATGTTAACAGCACCCTCTAGTGGATTTAAGTTTTGAATCGTACAACAAAACACACCCTAAGTAACATATTTTAGATTTGCAAAAATGAAAACAGCACCTTTTAGTGGATTGTCATTTAAAACGTACAATCAATGTATCATAAGTAACGTTTTTCAGATTTGCAAAAATGCAGAATGTGCCCTCTAGTGGATTTGTCATTTAAAACGTACAACACAATATACCCTAAGTAACATATTTCAGATTTGCAAAAATGTAGACAGCGCACTCTAGTGGATTAGTCATTTTAAAACGTACACAATGTATCGAAAGTAACGTTTTTCAGATTCGCAAAAAATGCAGACAGCACCATCTAGTGGATCTTTAAAATCAGAATTGTGCAATGAAATGTACCCTAAGTAATGTTCTTTTAGAT
>NC_079440.1:62208851-62213851 GCF_903798145.1 Danio aesculapii
TTAGTCCCTTTATTCATTAGGTGTTGCCACAGCGGAATGAACCGCCAACTATTCTAGCATATGTTTTACACAGTGGATGCGCTCCCAGCTGCAACCCAGTACTGGGAAACACCCATACACACTCATTCACACGCACACACTCATACACTACAGCCAGTTTAGTTGATCAATTCCCCTATAGCACATGTGTTTGGACTGTGGGTGAAACCGGAGCACCCAGAGGAAACCCACACCAACACAGGGAGAACATGCAAACTCCACACAGAAACACAGCCGGGATTCGAGCCAGCGACCTTCCTGCAATTGTTCTACCCACTGCGCCACCGTGACGTCCCAAAAAACAAATTTATTCCGTTTAAACATTTCCGATTTTTCCAGCACTTCTGTTCTCAAGCGTAAGTTGATTTCTCTCCTTGACGTATTTACACACACATGTATTGATTGTCATGCATGCCGAACAGGAAACAGAAGTGCTCCGATTGTCATGACAACGGCAGTTTCCTGCAGGGTGAGAAGTGTGTTTTTACACGCACCGCTGCAGGTCTGCATTGAGTTTGGAGATGTTCAGGCCTCTACGTTTTGACAAAAAGGCATAAAGTTTATACAGAGATTATTGAAGGGGTGTTCACAATACATTCAACCTCAACCACATTCAAATCATGATATGTCATGTGTAATGAATGTGAATCAGATTTTAATCATGCTTGTGACAGTGTCAGATATGACATGATAAATGCAAACATGACATTGTCTATGACAACTTGACATAAGCAAATACATCACAACCTGTTTTAGTGTGTCATGACAACTTGACGCCACCAAAACAACAATATATGTCATAAATCTGTCATAAACATGACTGTTATGGAGCTGTTATGAATATGAGTTTTATAACAGCGTTATTAATATATTTCTTGACCTCAACTCCTGTGGTACAAGCAAGCGGCAACCTCCCGCTCTCCATCGGGAGGCCAATACGGAAGTAACTGAAACTGCAAATCATCAAAATTCCGCTAGTCCTGGCTCCATAATAGAGCACAGTGTAATTGAGCCCACTGCTAGAATGGCCAACTTTACAACAGAAAAAAAGGTGTTTACAGCCTGGTACAAAGAACCATTTTGGTTCATATAGCTATTATTACCCTCCATGACAACTGTGAGGGGGTGAATTTTTTTATAACTCATCCATTTCCTTTATATTAGGTTATTTTAAGTTTGCATAATTAAGGGCGTGGCCACTTGAGTGACAGCTAGGTCTCGCTGGTCGCCGTCACTTCACCTCAGCTGAATCCGGCAGATTAGCAGCTGATCTCGGCATATACATCACATTTTTGTTTTGTTTTATGTGGCTTTACACAGTCAGCTGCCTTTTGAACTTATTTCTTACAATTATCAGATGATATGGGATGCTGTGTGCACTTAATTGTGCTCACAAACCATTCATGTGGCCTCCGTTTCCCATGTGAGTAAAGTTATATACTTATACACCATCTCTATAAATGTATTTGTTTTATTTAAGATCATTTATCATTAATATTTTTCTTTAGACCCGTAAAGCACTCCAGAATGTGACAGATTGATTAGCTGTAGGCTCTAGAACAGTCGTCTGAAGCGTTATCATACAGTGTTATGCTGGAGTTCATCAATAGTCTTGCATTCACTAACACACACACTATATCTGAAGTGTTTGGAAGTAATTTGCGTTTTCCTCCTGTAGAAAAACGTCATAAGAACAGTGTTTAGTGGCTCAATGTATTACTACAGTGTTTTTAAAAGTCTAAACACTTTATTGATATAGTGTACAGCCAAGCACATGTGGTCAGAACACAAGCGAGTCGCAGGTAATAAAGTATCAAGCGTTTCTCCCAAAGTAAAGTCTGTCTGCCAGGTCTAAGCAAAGTGCCAGCAGGAGTCTGTAGCTCCGCCCACTCTCCGCCTCTTTGCCCTTGTTTGGTATCCCGCCGTGGGTGCGATGACGCGCGAACAAAATGGCGACGGTTGGCCGCGCCTACTTGTAGCTTCTTTTGCAGTGTTCAGAAACCTATGGGTGACGTCACGGATACTACGTCCATATATTTTACACTCTATGGGTACAAGATGAATTTGTTAATAAAATGTCATTAAATTGTCGGCGCCAGTGGTGTAGTGGTTAGTGCGTCGACACATGCACTCTGGTGCTCACGGTGACCCGAGTTCGATTCCTGCCTCATGGTCTTATGCCGATCCTTCCCCTGTCTCAGCTCCCCACGCTTTCCTATCAATACTTTCTACTGTCCTGTCCATTAAAGGTGAAAACCCCTAAAAAATAATTATATTTAAATTTAAATCTCACTGTAAGCTTGGAATTGCAGTTTTTCTCAGTGTCTTTGCTGCATTTCTCTTATCACTATTCACATTTGCACAACAGTTAATGCATTTCTCTAAACAATCAGTCATGTGTGCACATCACAGCAGCAGTTTCTCATTCCTTCCAGCAAACTGAGAATGCTTTTGGACATGCATCTACTGCTTTCACAAAACTCTCTGCTGTTTATAACATTATCATCCACCTATGTCATGTCCGTCAGGATTAACTAAACTTGTGAATGCTGAATAGTCAGTCCATATGAAACTAATAGTCCTCATTTCATTACTGGAGTCGGTACATACACAAATGTTGAACTAGTTGTCCAAATCTGTCAAGCTAATTTTATTAAAAATTAAGTCTTTTTTTCCTGAAAATCTCTTCTAAACTGAACAATTTGATGAAGGATTTACAGACCTGTGTGTGTTGTAGGGTCAGTTCCAATATGTCCTGCTGTATTGTTCACAGTTATGCTCAGCTCTGACCAAAGGAAGTGATGTTTGATGTAAATAAGGCTGTGAATAGAATAGTAAAGAGTAAATGCAGTAAAAATGTGAAACACATGTTCAGTTATAAAGATCCCGCACTAAATGCAGTGATGTCTGACTTTACTGTAGTCTTCAAATGGCTGTGTACAGTATATAGTGCTGTCTTGAGCATTTTCAGGAGGTGTCACCATAATCTGACTTTATTGCATTGGAAAACATGTAGAGAGTAAACTGTCCTGATGAAAACATGACAGACATTTGACTATCCTGTTCATAAACAATGGCGTCACTGATGACACTGACACTTTCACTGACATCAACACTTGCTTTTGAGGAATGAGCTCTGCATTTTGAGTAAGTGACACGCTTCTGCAGGTTATCAACACGATACTGATTGTTTAGAGAAATGCATTACCTGTTGTGCAAATGTGAATAGTGTTGTGAGAAATGCACCAAAGACACTGAGAAAAACTGTAATCTAGATTAATCTAGATTAAAATGGCTCATTTGAATTCTGCCGAAGGCATTCAGAATATGTGTGCTACCCAAATAATGACTAAAAGTAAGTCTTTGAGAACGGGTTTCTCAAGCCAGGTGGCGCATTAGACCAGGGCCTCATCTCCTGTTTCCACAATGCTTCACAAACTGCTGGAGAAACTGTTCTACTCTGATCATTGATGATGAAAATAAATGATGTTCAATATAATGTGCTTGTGTTTACTAACGGTTTATTCAGTTATAAAAAATTCACTTATAGTCAGTTTTGTGGCACATTACAGATTATAAATCCACTAGAGGGCGCTGTTTACATTTGGGAGAATCTGAAATACGTTACTTATGTTTGTTTATCAAATATCTAACAATTTCAAATCAAAACCTGTCTAGAAAAACGCTTCTTGATTTAAACATTTGCATATATTCGGGCTAGAAACAAGAGGAAAACTCAAGCAAGAAGAGCATGTTTTGCTGTGTAATAGTGAATGTTAGATGGTGGCCCCCAGAAGCCCCGCAGTCACTGAACCGCCTCTGTGCTCCTGTTCATTTTAAGTGTGGAGTCGCTGTAAAATTGTGAATTTACAGCGTGATTGTGAGGTTTTGTGAGGACGCTCAGACTCTCAGTGGGAAACAGAGCTGGAAAATGAACTCTCCTCCGTCTGATCAGCGCTCAACAGATTTGAGGCGCCGGAGCGGAACGGTGTGGAAAGACGAGTGTGTTTTGTCTTTCATCACTCACTGCGAGACGCGGAATGAAGGAATCTGTCTTCGGTCTCGTGTGAGCGCTTCGGTAAAGGGAAAAGCGAGCGCCGTGCTGACCATTTATTCTTTCTATTTCAGAGCGGCAGATTTATGAATCTTTCTGCTCCAGCTTAGACACCGCAGACATTGATCGCGTATTGATTTGATCAGGCCTGATGTATGAAGCACACAGACACTTGTCACATTTACTCTCGCGCTCAAAAATCTAACAAAATACACTGCTTTATTTTTCTGTATCTTAAATTTCTCCCCAATTTTAGATTAACGGAGAGAAGATTTTAATTCAACACATCTCTAATCATAATAGTGTTAATAACTCATCTCTAATAACTGATTTATTTTCTCTTTGTCATGATGACAGTAAATAATATTAGACTAGATATTCTTCAAGACACTTCTATACAGCTTAAAGTCACATTTAAAGGCTTAACTAGGGTAATTAGGGTAATTAGGCAAGTCATAACAAATATTGCTTAAGGGGGCTAATAATATTTACTATTAAAAACTGCTTTTATTCTAGCCGAAATAAAACAAATAAGACTTTCTCCAGAAGAAAAAATATTATCAGACATACTGTGAAAAATTAATTAAGAAATTTTCAAAAAGTAATTATTATTGAGGGCGAATATATATATATATATATATATATATATATATATATATATATATATATATATATATATATATATATATATATATATATATATATATATATATATATATATACTGTATATATATAAACCAGGGCATGTTATTGACAGGATAAAATCCCTTTATATTAGTTTTCTACTCTATTTAATTACCAAATAGTTCTAGCAATACCAGTGTTTGATTCAATATTATTGTTGGAATAAACTATTCACAATCAAAACATAAGAAAATTTTTTATTTATAAACATATACATATATAT
>NC_079440.1:62223851-62303851 GCF_903798145.1 Danio aesculapii
TATCTCTCTCCCACTCAATCCTGCAGGCGCGTTTATATTATTTCTAACAGTCTGAAGTCTGAAACACTGAATGCTGAGATGATGATACTGAACAACAGCTGATCACTGAGAGACAACATTATTACACTGTCATTCATCTCACCTGCAGAGATACACTCATACACACACATTCACAGTCTCTCCTGCTCACCAGAGCAGCATTTAGTAGAGCAAAAAATGTTGTAAAAATGGGAGATCTTATTACTGCTTAAAATAACTGCTTGCTGTGTGAATATTTGGTAACATGTCATTTATTTCTGTCATTTAAAGCTGAATTTCAGTGTCATAGACTTCTATTTTTTATTGCATGGCTTTGATCAAAAATGCTATAAAATGTGAAATATTATTATAATTTAAAATAAATGTTTGCTGTGTGAATATTTGCTAAAATGTAATTTATTTCTGTGATATAAAGCAGATTTTTTTGCATCATTACTCCAGTTTTCAGTGGCATAAATTGATATTTTGATGATCATTTTTTAGCATCATTACTTCAGTTTTCTGTCATAAATGGATATTTTTTATGCATTTATTTAATCAGAAATATGGAAAAAAATTTAAATATTATACCTTTTAAAGCAACTGTTTGCTGTGTAAATATTAGGTAAAATTGTAATATATTTCTGTGGTTTAAAGCTGAATTTTCAGCATAATTTCTCCAGTTTTCAGTGTCATAAATAGATATTTTTATGCATTTTCATTTTATAATAAATACTTAAAAAATTGACATTTTTTCTATTTAAAATAAATGTTTGCTGTGTGAATATCCAGTTTAATGTAATTTATTTCTGTGATTTAAAGCTGAATTTTCAGCATCATTACTCCAGTTGTCAGTGTCATAGATATATATGTTGATGATCATTTTCAGCATAATTTCTCCAGTTTTCAGTGTCATAAATAGATATGTTGATGATCATTTTAGCATATAATTTCTCCAGTTTTCAGTGTCATAAGTTGATATTTTTATGCATTTTAATTTGATGAGAAATACTTAAAAATTTGACTATTTAAAATAAATGTTTGCTGTGTGAATATTAGGTAAAATTGTAATATATGTCTGTGATTTAAAGCTGAATTTTCAGTATAATTTCTCCAGTTTTCAGTGTCATAAATTGATATGTTTATGCATTTATTTAATCAGAAACACTTAAAATTAGATGTAATATTACTATCTAAAATAAATGTTTGCTGTGTCAATATTTGGTCAAATGTAATTTATTTCTGTGATTTAAAGCTGAATTACTCAAGTTTTCAATGTCATAAGTTAATATTTCTTTATGCATGAATTTGATCAAATGTGGAATATTGTAATGATTTCTAAAAAATATTTGCTGTGTGATTATTATTTAAAGTGTAATTTATATCTGTGATTTAATGCCTAATTATCAGCATCATTACTCCAGTTTTCAGTGTCATAAATGGATATATTTATGTATTTATTTGATTGAAAATACAGGATAAAATGTAAAATATTATTATAATTATAAACATCTGTCTTCTGTGTGAATATTAATTATATTGTCATTTATATCTGTGATTTAAAGCTGAATGTTTAGCATCATTTTCAGTGTCATAAATGTATTTTAACGTGCATTTATTTGACCAAAAATACTGTAAAATGGTTAAATATTTTTACTATTTAAAAATAACTGTTTGCTGTGTGAATATTTGGTAACACTTAATTTATATCTGTCATTTAAAGCTGAATTTTTAGCATCATCACTCCAGTTTTCAGTGTCTTAAATGGATATTTGTTATGCATTTATTTCATCATAAAAACTCAAAAATGTGAAATATTATTACTATTTAAAATAACTGTTTGCTGTGTGAATATCTAGTCTAATGTAATTTATTTCTGTGATTTAAAACTGAATTTTTATCATCATTACTCCAGTTTTCAGTGTCATAAATTAATATTTTGATGCATTTATTTAATCAAAAACACTATACAATTTTGAAATATTTTTACTATTTAAAAATAACTGTTTGCTGTGTGAATATTATTTAAAGTGTCATTTAAATCTGTGTTTTAATGCTGAATTTTCAGCATCATCTCTCCAGTTTTTGTTGTCATAAATTAGTAGATTTTACGTGCGTCTGTGTGAGTGAGAAAGCAACTGTATGACTGACCCCATAAGGATAGTTAATCCTGACATGTTTGCCATTGTGTTTGTGTGTGTGTGTGTGTGTGTGTGTGTGTGTGTGTGTGTGTGTGTGTGTGTGTGTGTGTGTGTGTGTGTGTGTGTGTGTGTGTGTGTGTGTGTGTGTGTGTGTGTGTGTGTGTGTGTGACATAGAGAGCAACTGTATGCATGTCCCCATAAGGATAGTTAATCCTGACATGTTTGCCATTGTGTTTGTGTGTGTGTGCGTATGTATGTTTATTACATAAAGAACAACTGTATGCATGTCCCCATAAGGATAGTTAATCCTGACATGTTTGCCATTGTGTGTGTGGCCTGAGGTCCCCACGAGGGACATAAATGATTTAAAACACTTAATGATGTTTATCTGCAGATGTGAAAGTGCGAGCGGCTCCTCTGAGGGAGAGACGGAGCGCAGGGAGAGGCTGGAGGACAGGAGATACTGTCAGGTCAGAGTACAAACAGCAGAGTGTTAGAGGTCAACACAGAGAGAGCAGTGCTGGAGTTTGTGTGTGTGTGTGTGTGTGTGTGTGTGTGTGTGAGAAAATCTGAGTGTGTAAGTGTGCATGTGCGTGCCTATGTTTGTTTGTGAGAGCGTGTGTGTGTGTGTATGTGTTTGTGTTTATGTGTGCGTGTGCGTGTGTGTGTGTTTGTTTGTTTGGGAGAGTCTTTGTGTGTGTGTGTGTGTGTGTGGGGGGGTGTTTGTTTGTTTGTTTGTTTGTTTGTTTAGGAGAGTCTTTGTGTGTGTGTGTGTGTGTGTGTGTGTGTGCGTGTGTGCGTGTGTGCGTGTGTGCGTGTGTGTGTGTGTGTGTGCGTGTGTGTGTGTGTGTGTATATGTATGTATGTGTGCGTGAGAGAGAATCTGAGTGTGTGAGTCAATGTGTGTGTGTGAGAATGACAGTCTAAGTGTGTGTGTGTGTGTGTGTACACAGTATGAATGATGATGAAGTGTGTGAGGGCTTTTATAATAATCAGAGGTGAAGGCAGGAAGAGACGCTTTAACCGAAATGTTTCCTAACGAGCTCCCAGCTGTTTGACACCCACACCGTCCTGCTGCTCATTAACACACACACACACACACACACACACACACACACACACACACACACACACACACACACACTTGACATATTACAGTAACATATTGTGTCTTATCTCATAAATAGAACACACACTCAGTCAGTTAAACACCTCTAATCTGCATACACACACACACACACACACACACACACACACACACACACACACACACACTGGAGCAGCTCATCACACAGTGTGTTTGACGATATCGAACTGGAATCTCAGGTTTAAATATTTAACAAGCTTCTGTTGTGTGTGTGTGTGTGTGTGTGTGTGTGTGTGTGTGTGTGTGTGTGTGTGTGTGTGTATGTGTGTCGCAGGTGACCCACATGTTACTAAGGACCCTTTGTTTGATGTGCAATTACAAGGGAGGAGAAGCAGCGTCTGGATCACATACAGTACACAAACACACATACACAGTCACTCACTCACATATACTCTCTCTCTCTCTCTCTCTCACACACACACACACACACACACACACACACACATACTTCCACACAGATGCAAACACACACACACTTAGGATAGATTTTTTGTCAGACTAGACAGTTCTTTTGAACTTTATATTCATTAAAACATTTAATAAAAATAATAATATAAATATAATTAGGCGGCACGGTGGCTCAGTGGTTAGCACTGTTGCCTCACAGCAAGAAGGCCACTGGTTCGAGTCCGGCTGAGTCAGTTGGCATTTCTGTGTGGAGTTTGCATGTTCTCTCCGTGTTGGTGTGGGTTTCCTCCGGGTGCTCCAGTTTCCCCCACAGTCCAAACACATGCGCTATAGGGGAACTGATCAACTACATTAGCCATAGTGTATGAGTGTGTAAAGGTGTTTCCAGAAGCCCAAAACTCAGGGCTTCTGGTAGTACCTAAAAAAGCAAACTCTACTAAAGGAGGTCGAGCCTTCTCATTTATGGCTCCTAAACTCTGCCTTCCTGATAATATCCGAGGCTCAGACACACAGGGTTCACACAAGGTGCTTAAATTTGGCTTTTAGAAACTCCTGTCCTGCAAAGTTTAGCTCCAACCCCAATCAGACACAACTGGGCCAGCTAATCAAGCTCTTACTAGGCTTTCTAGAAACATCCATGCAAGTGTCTTGAGGCAAGTTGGAGCTAAAATCTGCAGGACACCGGCCCTCCAGGACCAAGTTTGGGCAGCCCTGTTCTATGTGAAGCTGCTTTGACACAATCTACAATGTAAAAGCGCTAGAGAAATAAAGGAACTGAATTTAATTTCTCAGTCTTGGGTTGTCGCTGGATGGGCATCCGCTGTGTAAAACATATACTTGGCGATTCATTCCGCTGTGTCCACCACTGATAAATAAAGAGACTAAACCAAAGGAAAATGAATGAATAAATAAATATAATTTACATGTTTACAAATTTGAGTTGATTGAACATAAATCAATGAAGTTCTTAAGAAATAAATCTCAAGAATGGTGTAGTTGCAGCTCATTTTAAATCACCAGTTTAAGTCATATTTGTTTTGCTAATCTCATTTATTATTTATAACAGAACAGTTCAGATACTTAAGCTCTGATTTTATAGCTCTGGGCAAATGAACCAGCAGTGTTTTATCAGTGAAATGAGCAGAATTCAAGGAATCTGAGTGTGTTTTCAGGAAAGTAACACACACACGTGGGTGTCTACAACATGAAATGGCTGTAATTAACGAGTCTCTCCACAGTTTCACATTTTAATTGCTCCCGCCAGCTGATGTCTCCAGCTTCCCTCCGGGTGTGAAAATCATAAAAACTACTGTATGTTCTCAACACTTTCTGCTTTCTGCTTGTTGTCGTCTCGTGTTCTCAGAGAGTCGTTTTCTTTAGTTAGTTGTTAGCTGGCTAATAATGGACTGTATGTATTGTAATGTGAATTACATAATCAGAATCCAAAACGCAGGTACTTAATAAGAGTAAACTACTTTTTAAAATGGTAGTAATCAGATTACAGTAATTCTCAAACGGCGGGAATGTTGTGTGTAAAATAAACCTTCTCTTATTTAGAATAAAGGAAAAAAACTTTAATTTTAAATATGAAGGTTATGCATATAAATGGGAGTTTCCGTTTGAGCAGGCGCTGATTTTCACAGAGCCAAAACAAACACACAAATGCAGAGGAGAATGAAACAGTGACTGTGTTTACATGGACATCAGTAATCCAATTATTTGTCAAATCATTAACTGCAGCTCCTTCACGGGACTCCACACTTGTAAACACTCGCTCCAATGGGGTCGCAGCTTTCAGCACCCAGAGGAAACCCACAGGGAACACCAACCCAGGCTCATTCTGAGAACGTAGTCCCGGGGACGTTTCTGGAGACCGCGAAATACGTAGCCGGGGGTACTTGCGGCTGCATTTCATTTTTTTAAGCGAACGCTGCGGGGCTGTGTGACGCCGTTCCCTTCGGCGCTTGCCAGCCGGCCGCTCGCCTCCGTGTGGAGGGCTTTCCCGCTGCAACCAGTTTGTCCGGTTAGCTCTTCGTGTACTCTGGTGGACTCGAGGCGCAGAGAGGGGCTGACCACGACGACGACGACGACCGTGTTCGAGTCCGGGGAAGAGCGGTTCCAGAAATCAGGTAAGAAAACAAAAACAAAATCCAAAAAATGAAGCGAACAAGTTCGTCACAGGGTGAGAGTGTGGTCAAAATCCGAAAACGTGGTAAAAATCAGACGAGGGCTTTTCTTTTTCTGGACGGCTTTTGTGAACCGTCGCTGGTTGGGTTTGGGGACGGAGGAGGGTGGGTCAGCCGATTGGCCGGTAGCACGGTCAATCATTCCGTCATGAAGACAGGCAGACAGGCGGAAGGTCGTTCGACAGCGGCCTCTAGCGGGTTTACGCGGGAACGGCGCGGGAAAAAGCGCGCACAGCGGCCTCTCGCGGACTCGCGAAAACAAAAACTGCACAAATACGTACCTCCCGGGACGTATTTCCCGGTCTCCAGAAACGTCCCCGGGACTACGTTCTCGGAATGAGCCTGGGTTGCGGAAAACATGCAAACTCCACACAGAATTTTCTTTTCAGCTTAGTCCCTTTATTAATCTGGGGTCGCCACAGCAGAATGAACCGCCAACTTATCCAGCACATGTATTATGCCCTTCCAGCTGCAACCCATCACTGGGAAACACCCATTTACTCTCATACACTACGGACAATTTTAGCTTACCCAATTCCCTTCTAGCACATGTGTTTGGACTGTGGGGGAAACAGGAGCACCCGGAGGAAACACGCCAACATGGGGAGAACATGCAAACTCCACACAGAAACACCCAGCCAAGACACGAACCAGTGACCTTTTTGCTGTAAGGCGAACGTGCAACCCATTGCGCCACCATGCTGCCTCTATTAATATTTAAAAGTTAATATAGATTTAATGTTAATGTAATATATATTACATTTTTATGCAGTATGTATTATTATGGCAGTAGGGTGGCTCAGTGGTTAGCACTGTGGCCTCACAGCAAGAAGGTCACTGGTTTGAATCCCGGCTGGGTCAGTTGGCGTTTCTGTGTGGAGTTTGCATGTTCTCCCTGTGTTGGCGTGGGTTTCCTCCAGGTGCTGAAAGCTGCGACCCCATTGGAGTGAGTGTTTACAAGTGTGGAGTCCCATGAAGGAGCTGCAGTTAATGATTTGACAAATTAATGATTTGGCAAATAATTGGATTACTGATGTCCATGTAAACACAGTCACCGTCATTCTCCCCTGCATTTGAGTGTTTGTTTTGGCTCTGTGAAAATCAGCGCCTGCTCAAACGGAAACTCCCATTTTTATGCAAAACCTTCCCTCTTTCCCTCCCCCGACACTCCCACCTAAACAGAGCTGGACACACCCACTTTCCTGACTTTTTCCAAACTAGAGATATGAAAACACCCTGCAGAGACAGTGGGGTTTCGTGGCCCTTTAAACTAAGTATTTATTTATTTATTTTCGGGACAACTTACACATTTAAGTGGATTGACTATAAAACAATTAACTTGTGACAAAAATGTTGTTTCAGCTGATTTTAAAGCAGTAGTTTAAGCAGATTATTTTTTCCTTTTATTTTTTTGAGTGTGGGAAGTGCAGCGCCCCGTCGGCGTTCATTACCACTACGGTAAGTCTGTGAATGAGCAGAGAATAATGAAGCGTGTGGTCAGCCTGTGGTCTGTGTGAATAATGAATAATGAGCGTTCGGTCAGCGGCGGCGCGGCAGGAGATTCACACTCATCACACGGTGAGAGTCGAGGATGGACGGACGGACGGCGTGAGGGCTGTTATTAAGAACACTCGATTCATGACTAAGCAGATCTATCCCACAATGCCCCTCTCTCACTTGCTGTATCCCATAATACCCCTTTCTCACCTACAGACTCTGCTCTGTCCCAAAATGCCCCTGTCTCACCTGCTCTGCACGGGTCAGACTGTTAGACAGATCCTGAAACCTGAAACCGATTAGTTGGCTACTAAATTAGGGGGGGGGGGGGGGGGGGTTGGAGCTTAATGTTGAAATAAAGTCAGCATGAAATCTAAATGTACTCTCCTTATCTTTATATCTAGATTGTAGCGCTTGTTATTTTTTAGCCCTTATTATTTTTGTCAAATATAATCGTCTTTCCACACTAAAATGGACTTTTCTTCACTTCAGGTCACATAGCCTTTGGGGCGGAGCTATCAGTCATTTAGGGCGGAGCTATCAGTCTTTTAGCGTGGGGCTATCAGCCTTTAAGGATGGGGCTATCCGTCCTTTAGGGCGGAGCTATCAGTCTTTTAAGGCAGGGTTATCCATCTTATAGGGCGGAGTTATCAGTCTTTTAGGGTGGGGCTATCAGTCCTTTACAGCTGAGCTATCAGGGTTGTCCGTCTTATAGGGCGGAGTTATCAGTCTTATAGGGTTGGGCTATCAGTCATTTAGGGCAGAGCTATCAGTTTTTTAGGATGGGGCTATCAGTCCTTTAAGGCAGGGTTATCAGTCTTTTAGGGTGTGGCTATCTGTCCATTGGGGTGGGGTTATCTGTCCTTTAGGGCAGAGCTATCAGTCTTTTAGGGTGGGGTTATCCATCTATAGGGCGGGGTTATCAGTCTTTTAGGGTGGGGCTATCAGTCCTTTAGTGTGGGGTTTTCCATCTTATAGGGCAGGGTTATCAGTCTTTTAGGGTGGGGCTGTCAGTCCATTAAGGCGGAGCTATCAGTCTTTTAGGGTGGGGTTATCCATCTATAGGGCAGGGTTATCAGTCTTTTAGGGTGGGGCTATCAGTCCTTTAGTGTGGGATTTATCATCTTATAGGGCAGGGTTTTCAGTCTTTTAGGGTAAGGTCAGTGCTTAATATATCAATCGCGAGGTCCCGGAACAGATTGGAATAACGGATCCGGCATACTACCCAAGGAAGTAGAGGAGTCGTGCACGAAAGTGAAGAGCGGGCCGTTGGATAGCGGAGGGGTGTCGACTATGAGGTAGTCACGGACGTAAGTTAAGAGCCGGGGTACGGGTTGGTTGTCGCGGACGAAAGTGAAGAGGGTTGGGGAGTCGTTGAACAAAGTGAAAGTGGACAGCGGACGGGGGAGGAGGGATCGGTAAAATGAGGTGCTGGATCAGATTTCAGAGGTTCCGGATCCGGATTCGGTGTGCTCGGGCACAAATTAAGAACTGGGTGAGGCTATCCGTCTTATAGGGCGGGTTATCAGTCTTTTAGGGTTGGGCTATCAGTCCTTTAAGGCGGAGCTATTCAACTTATAAGGTGGGGTTATCAGTCTTTTAGGGGTGTTTCCCTCTCTTTGTGTTTCTGTATGTCTCTGTGTGATTCTTTGTGTGTGTGTGTGTGTGTGTGTGTGTGTGTGTGTGTGTGTGTGTGTGTGTGTGTGTGTGTGTGTGTGTGTTTTTCTGTGCATATTTGTGTTTCTTTGTATTGGTGTGTATCTCTCTCTCTCTCTGTGCTTCTGTTTATGTATGTATGTGCGTATGTTTGTGTGTTTCTGTCTCTGTGTATGTGTATAGGTATGAGTGTGTTACAGTGTGCTTCTGTGTCTCCTTGTTCATGCATGTGTCTATGTATCCGTCTCTCTGTTTGTGTGTGTTGCAATGTGTGCAGGTATATGAATGTGTATGTGTGTGTGTGTGTGTGTGCATCTGTCTATTCTTAGCTCTGTGTGTTGTCATGTCTGTGTGTGTACAGCAGTGTGTGTGACAGTGTGTTTTGCCCCGTGTGGAGTGCAGCGCTGAGACGCCGGTGTGAAGAGCACAAGTCAAGTGTTCACTGGAGATCTAGTGCAGATGATGGTGATTCCCTCCACAGGGAGCGAGACGCAGCCGGGCTCTGCTGGAAACACACACACACACACACACACACATCTGCTACACTATCTAGGGAACATCTCTGACTAGATGATCTGCTCATCTCTCTCTCTCTCTCTCTCTCTCTCTCTCTCTCTCTCTCTCTCTCTCTCTCTCTCTCTCTTGTTCTCTCAATTCATTTCATTTCATTTCAATTTAATTAATATCCTTCGGCTTACTTCCTGACTCATCAGGGGTTACCACAGTGGGATGAACCGCTAATTACTCTGGCGTACATTTTACACAGCCCTTCCAGCCACAACCCAGCTCTGGAAAACACACATACACTTTTATATTCACACAGACAGACAGACAGACAGACAGACAGACAGACAGATAGATAGATAGATAGATAGATAGATAGATAGATAGATAGATAGATAGATAGATAGATAGATAGATAGATAGATAGATAGATAGATAGATAGATAGATAGATAGATAGATATTATACACAATTCATTCAGAACACAGAACACACATTCTCTCTCTCTCTCTCTCTCTCTCTCTCTCTCATTCTCTCTCTCTCTCTCTCTCTCTCTCACTCCCCTGTACCTGTCAGTGTTTCCGCCTGCAGCAGCTGAACCGGGGGGGTTAGGGGGACCCGCTGCTGTCACTGCGCCCGCTGGAAGAGTCACCTTTCTGGGATATGAATCCTAATGAGGAGGGGGGGAAGCCAAGACAGATGGGGAGGAGTGGAGGTCTGACAGGCCGGCGCACCGCTGAGCTGCCAGATTATTTTTGGTCATTTATAACTATAGTTACTTAAAAATACAGTGCTGTGAATCTGGCAGAGGCACAACAGGGTCAAAAACTCCTGACACACCTTCATCTGAGGACTGGTGCAAATAAAGATTAGAGGAATCAGCGGATGCATTAAAAATACAGCAGTGCAACCATAAAAGGTTCTTCATAGGATCAATACCTTTAAAAATATATATATTTTCTTTGGGGAAGATTTTAGGAAACATCTTCATGAAACTATACTTGAGAGAGATAACAGAGATGGCACAATTTTAAGTTTAAGATTATTTAAATTTTCATGTCATTTTATAATGAGCTTCATAAGTATACTGAGTTCTGATTGGATGAAATGCATTTTAAGGTGCAGTTAAATCTTTCTATGTATATACACTCACCGGCCACTTTATTAGGTACACCTGTCCAACTGTTCGTTAACGCAAATTTCTTATCAGCCAATCACATGGCAGCAACTCAACGCATTTAGGCATGTAGACATGGTCAAGAAGATCTGCTGCAGTTCAAAGCGAGCATCAGAATGGGGAAGAAAGGGGATTTAAGTGACTTTGAACGTGGCATGGTTGTTGGTGCCAGACCGGCTGCTCTGAGTATTTCAGAAACTGCTGATCTACTGGGATTTTCACGCACAACCATCTCTAGGGTTTACAGAGAATGGTCCGACAAAGAGGAAATATCCAGTGAGCGGCTGTTCTGTGGGCGCAAATGCCTTGTTGATGCCAGAGGTCAGAGGAGAATGGCCAGACTGGTTCCAGCTGATAGAAAGGCAACAGTAACTC
This sequence comes from Danio aesculapii, assembly GCF_903798145.1. Taxonomy (NCBI): domain Eukaryota; kingdom Metazoa; phylum Chordata; class Actinopteri; order Cypriniformes; family Danionidae; genus Danio; species Danio aesculapii. The sequence goes on from NC_079440.1 coordinate 62,234,962, forward strand.
AAATAAGCACTCGTTACAACCGAGGTCTGCAGAAGAGCATCTCTGAACACACAACACGTCCAACCTTGAGGCGGATGGGCTACAGCAGCAGAAGACCACACCGGGTGCCGCTCCTGTCAGCTAAGAACAGGAAACTGAGGCTACAATTCACACAGGCTCACCAAAACTGGACAATAGAAGATTGGAGAAATGTTGCCTGGTCTGATGAGTCTCCATTTCTGCTGCCACATTCGGATGCTCGGCTCACAATTTGGCCTCAACAACATGAAAGCATGGATCCATCCTGCCTTGTATCAGCAGTTCAGGCTGGTGGTGGTGGTGTAATGGTGTGGGGGAGATTTTCTTGGCACACTTTGGGTCCATTAGTACCAATTGAGCATGGTGTCAACGCCACAGCCTACCTGAGTATTGTTGCTGACCATGTCCATCCCTTTATGAGCACAGTGTCTCCATCTTCTGATGGCTACTTCCAGCAGGATAACGCACCATGTCATAAAGCACCAATCATCTCAGACTGGTTTCTTGAACATAACAATGAGTTAACTGTACTCAAATGGCCTCCACAGTCACCAGAGCTCAATCCAATAGAGCACCTTTGGGATATGGTGGAACGGGAGATTGGCATCATGTATGTGCAGCCAACAAATCTGCAGCAACTGTGTGATGCTATCATGTCAATATGGAGCAAAATCTCTGAGGAATATTTCCAGTAGCTTGTTGAATTTTTGCCACCAAGGATTAAGGCAGTTCTGAAGGCAAAAGGGATTCAACCCTGTACTAGTAAGTTGTACCTAATAAAGTGGCCGGTGAGTGTATATGAGAAAGTTTACATACATTACATTATGCGTTATGAGAAAATGCAGTGTTTTTTTATGTATTTGTGTTGTGATGATTTGCAACACAAACCGATGAAGATCTTTTCTTAATTTGCTGGTGTTTTTTATAATAGCATGTGCACTGTATAAATCCATATCAACAGCTCCTTTAGAAATATTATTCCCAGGAAAAACATGACGTGCTCAATACTAATTTCCCCCACTGTATGTGCATCGAATACCATCTAGTGCACACATTATCCAAAAAAAAAAAACCCCAAGTCTGTACCTGCTTCCAAAAAAAAATCTCCAGCATGTGAATCTCCTGCTCCGGAGGCGTCGCTCTGAAACACATGGAAGTATCACCGATTAATGAGAAAAAATCGTGCAGGAATCACTTCTCTCTCCTGTCAGCGCGATATAATATAATCTCATTCCTCTACTTCTACCTGACACCCATTACATGTCTGTCTCTCAGCCAGAGAAATATCATCCCGAATCGCATTAAAATGACAAAGATATAATCATAATTCCTCTAAACATCCCAGTCCTGCAGTACACGCAGAATCCATCTGAATAAACACAACTATATGACAGGCTCTCCAATCATATTAGTGGGCCGTAGCAGGATGAATACACACACACACACACACACACACATGCCCAGCGGGTGGAGAAAAGAGGGTTTATACAAACAAACGCTCTCATTAGAGACGTGTGGCCTGTGTCAGATCTGAGCCTCAAGACTCTCATTCTGGAAAACACAAACATATAATGCTGACGTCAAAATTATTAGACATGTTGAATCTTTTTTTAAATATTTCCCAAGTGCTGTGAAACCGAGCGGTGAAATTTTCAGGATATTTCCTATAATATTTTAAGTATTTTTAAGTCTTAAATATTTTATTTTGGTAGGAATAATGTTTTTTAAAAACAATTTTATAATCAATATTATTAATGACTTGCCTAATTATCCTGAGAAGCGTAATTAACCTAATTAAGTCTTTAAATTGTGTTTTAAACTCAATACTAGTATCTTAAAAAATTATCTAGTGAAATATTATGTGCTGTCATCATGGCAAAGACTAGAAAGTAGTTGTTTGAAATTAGTTATTAAAACTATTATGTGTAAAATTGTGTAGAAAAAAGATCTTCTCTTCGTTAAACAACATTCATTTTCCTTCAGCTTAGTCTCTTTATTTATATTATCAGGGGTCACCACAGCAGAATGAACCGCCAACTATTCCAGCATACTGTATGTTTTACGCAGCAGATGCCCTTTCAGCTACAACCCAGTACTGGGAAAGACTCACAAAACTGGGAAAGATACACACTTATTCACACACACACACACACTCATACACTATGGCCAATTTAGTTCCTCAATTCCCCAATAGCGCATGTGTTTGGACTGTGGGGGAAACCGGAGCACCCGGAGGAAACCCACGCCAACACGGGGAGAACATGCAAACTCCACACAAAAACACCAACTGACCCAGCTGAGACTCAAACCAGTGGCCTTCTTGCTGTGAGACCTCAGTGCTAAACACTGAGCCACCATGCCGCCCCACGTATTGATTCTGAATCCACTGAAATGTATAGTGTTTTCTAGCATTACTGAGCCAGTTAATTCAATTACTTTTTGAATTAATACAATTTTGTTCAGACAATATAATTAGAAAATACATTTAAATACAATTTTAATGATGTAATTAGTAATAAATTTAATTTTTATTTAACTTACCCAACACTGGCCAGATGTAAATGGCTTTTATTTTGTCGGCACATATATTTTTAAGGGCAAAATGTTGTTTATTAAAGGGAAAAATCCACTGGAATTTGATTATATGATTCTAAACTCGCCATTTGTCCAATAAAAGCCCAGAGGAAAGTGTAACCAGGAACGTCCTTTAATATAAAACTGTTTTTACCCTGCAAACAAATGAAATGAACTGCCCAACTATTTGCAGCGTTGTTCTCCTTCCTAATCGATAATGCTGATACTTTATATTATCATAAGTTAAAGGTCAGCAAAATGCTAATGTAAGTTTCTCATCAAAACTGAGCAGCGTGCTGAATCACAAAACCATTCCTTTTAATTCACTTTCAGGTACAGAAGATTACCGTTTCGCATTTGGCTTCACAATTTCAGTCAAACCTTTGCCTTCATTTTATTTCTCCAGCTACGACAACCAAAGATATTTACTGCAAAGTTAAAAGCAAGTTTTATATTGAAAATAAAACCCAGCAATCTGAATTATCTGACAGATCGACCACAGATTTTAAGGACACTGTACTCTCTCTCTCTCTCTCTCTCTCTCTCTTTCTGATTTGTGTTTTTCTAAAGTGAATCTGACTTGTTGTGTTCTTAAATTGCACTGATGTAATTAGCAATTTAGCTTTGTCATTGTGATTTACCGTGTGTTGCTTTCTCGCTGCTGTAAGTCTAAACAAAGAATCTTTACCACAGTGTAATTTTCCATTAACAAACGGCAGAATCTAAGCACCTTCAGCACAGCACTAATGATAAATAAGTCAATACATGCGTGGATCTTCAGTTGTTCTATTAAATTGCTTTTTTTTAAATGCTTTCCACGTTATTATTTATATGTACATTTTTAAAGCTCTGTTATTTTATCAATTAAAATTACTGTAGATTGTGTAAACAAACAATTAATGAATGAACATGTTGAATTAGGTTTAATTTAAGCTTATTATTTCTGCATGGACGATTCATGTAAACACATTTTTGTTGGACGAGGTTTACGTTTGTTGACAAGAAAAAAAAATGTTCTGTATGTAATATGTTAAACACAAATATTAATTCTAATGTACCTATTTTATTACAATGAACTCTAATGAAAAAGTGTGTGTATAGTTATTATTTGGCAGCTCTTCAATTTAAGGTATAGGCTAAAAGGTCAAATGAGTGGATGTAGAAATAAGTTTTGTCTATCTATCTATCTGTCTGTCTGTCTGTCTATCTATCTATCTATCTATCTATCTATCTATCTATCTATCTATCTATCTATCTATCTATCTATCTATCTATCTGTCTATTTATCTATCTATCTATCTATCTATCTATCTATCTATCTATCTATCTATCTATCTATCTATCTATCTATCTATCTATCTATCTGGATGGATGGATGGATGGATGGATGGATAGATAGATCACTTTATTACTAGACAATTCAAGTAAACACATTGCTGACCTGCTATTCTGTTGGACTTTGTTGAATTATATATATATATATATAGGGGTGTAGTGGACATTTTAAAAGTGGAGGGGATGACTGTATGAGATCATACGTTCATATAATTATAATTCACCTGTTTCTAAAAGTGAGGGGGACGGATCCCCCAGTCCCTCCCGGTTGCTACGCCCCCCCTATATATATATATATATATATATATATATATATATATATATATATATATATATATATATATATATATATATATATATATATTCATTCTTATACTGTAGCTATCTTATATGGCAAATGTAGAATGAGGTTTTATCTAATATAAGGTTTTTAATCATTACTTCTTGACAATCAATGTAAACACATTGACTTGCACACTTTAGCTGCTGTTTTGTTGGATGACTTGTTTGATGACAAGGAAAAATGTTTTGTGATTTTCAATTTGTACAAACAAATTAATTTCTAATACTGCAGCTCTCTGATGACAAATACAAACTATGGAAAATGTGTATTTATGTGACACGCTTTGAATTGAAGGTAGGCTAATATGAGATGAGCACACAATAGATCGATTGTTTTGCATACAGTGAATTGTTTTTGTGTCTAAAAATGGCGATTGGTCGTGTCAGAAAGGTTCTGCTCTTCAGTATTTGTCACTTCGTGTGTTTGTCTATTAGTACACACCATGTGATTTCGAGGCGAACTCCCTCCTCTTGTCTTTCCTCAATGAGTGCGTTGATTTGCAGAAAAGAAGAAAGCGGAGTGGAAAGATGAGTGGATATGTGAGAAAATTGCGCTCATTTTTCCCGGGCATGTTCATTCATTTGTGCTGAGGCGCGCGGCGTAGTTCCCTCAGAGATAGAAAGCGCGCGCTTTAACAGCCCGCCAAATTCACCTGCCAACATCAATACCGCTAGATCACAATGCAAACGAAACCAACAGAGCATTTATTCCGATGTCCCCCAAAATATGTATCCCTAAAGCCAATCTGGTTATAAAACACGCTGGAATTGAGGCATTTAGAGGCTTTTGGGTCACCCTTTTAAGTGTTTTTTTATTGTTCAGAGGGGATGAAGGTCGCTGAGAGGGCGGGTCAGCTTAAATGCGAATTTATGTTTTACAGATTGAGTTGTTTCTGTTTTACGGTCGTTATCTCGATCAGACATTTCATCTGTCACATCCTGAGTTCTCATAATTATGCACGTCGACATTCAGATGTTTTCTGTCAGTCATTCGCAAGAGGGCGATGAAGGGCTTCATCTGGTGTCTGCCATCTATCAGATGTGCGGTGATGGACAACAAACTTTGAGGTGCACTGATTTACAACAGCTCCTACTCGCTAAATAAATAAACCAGTAGTGTTTTTAGGTTATCTCTGCATTCTAAACTTGAAGCTTGACTAGCTTTCCAAAACATCCGCCATTAACATCTCAATCCCCCTCTCTCTCTCTCCGTATGTGTTTGTTTATATGTCAGCGAGGATGTTTTAACATGCTGATTAGAGCACAAAGTAATGTGTACAGTATATAATCGAGGATTATCGGTTTCATATGAACCGCGAGACAACAAAATTAAAAGTATTTTAGTAAGAGACACACTTTCAAGCTATTTATATCGCTTTCTGATCCAAAATAGGCTTGGATTAATAACCTGACTAGCTTTCCAAAATGCTAGAACATCCACCTTGCACATCTCTCCTTTCCCCTCTCCGTATTTGTGTTTGTTTATATGTAAGCGATGCTTTTTAAAGATGTTGAAGTGACAAGACAAAGTGTTGTGTACACGTCGCAGATTGTGCGCTTCATATACCGCAACACAACATGCACTTTAAACCCATTCAAGATTAACAGGAGCCTATTTCACGAAGAGACTCTCTTTAAATCTCTTTATAGATGCAAAATAGACTCTGGTTAGACTGTCAGCCACACAATAAGACTCTGGGGAACTTTTGCGCAATTCCAAATAAAGCACAATGAGAACAACGCCAACTTTTCCCGCGTTAAAAGCATCTTGTTTGACCTGTTGGCTTTAAAAAAGATCGATATTCAGCGCTAAAATCATGAGAGGGAGAGAAAAGGAGAGAGGGAAGCAAGAGAACAAGACGCAGATGTACACTGGGCGTGCGCTTTCGAGTGAGGGAGAACGCAACGCAACACGGTTTCTTTTTTAAACACCAAACGGGCGCGGTAATGAGGGCATTAGGCGCGAACACCAGCTGACAGAAGTTGCCGCCGTTCCCGCACCAACTTTTCACCTCCGTAACACCCGAATCCCGCGAATGGATGTGCACTTCACTAATGATAAGGACTTGGAGAGCTGAGCCGCCTTGGTTGCCTTGATAACTCGCAGAGAGCATCGCTGGCGTAGTGTTGCAGTCAGTTTGAAAGCACCTGCGTCCAGTTGTTGTTTCCCCCGCTCGGATGTTTTCTGCTCGCTGATTTTGTCCGGTTTATGTTTACTCAACGGGACTAGTGTTCTCCCGGAACGAAGAGGTGCGATGAGGCTGCTCTGCTGGAGCTTTCTGCTGCTCATCCAATGGATCCTGAGAAAGGTATGAGAGCACGTTTTCTTTTTAGTTTAACATCTGTAAATGTTGACAGAATTTAGGATGTGGTCACTTTATGAATCTCGCTTTGCGATGTTGTTTTAATAACAATAAAGGGAATAAAATCACAGTGTGATTTCAGGCTAAAATCAAAATATCCCATTAACTTTCTTATTCTGAGAGTATAGGAGCGTCTAAATATTCATATGGATTTGTGATCGAAGTGCAATCATACTTTTTTTGTTTTAAATGTTGTTATTTTAATCAAAATTGAGTGAAATATGGAGAATTCCTGCCAAAATTAAGTTCAATTTGCTCTAATTATTAATTCAGAAATTAAACCTAATGCCTGGTTGTTCATACCCAAAACTGGGTTGAAATAACCTGAGCGTTTTCTGAGTGCACCTATAGGTATTGAGATGTGAAGACTGTGTCTTTGGCAAGCAATTCAAATCTCAAATTCACACTGCACATTCTCATTATTTTCTTACACACTAATAAATAAAACTACACAATCTTTCACTTGTTTTCGCACATGAATTGTTCATAATGATCTTAAATTTACATATTAGTACCTAAAAATGCCAAAACGTGCCGTTTAGCTACTAATTTAAGATATTAATATTGACTCTTTTAATGTCTGCCAGAGATGGCTTGTGTATTTTTATTATTTCTGTGAGTGTGTTAAATATCAAAGTCTTTAATGAACATGCATAAGTGTGTGTGTGAGCAGAAACACACATTTCGCTGTCAGATATTCCTCCTCATCTTCATACTGGCCTCGCAGTGGCCTGATGCGAGGAATACAAAAGGGGCAGCTGCCACATTTATTTTGTTTTCACATTTTTGCGTGATGCCTGAGATTACTAGTGAGGGAATTTGTGCAGCTGATATTAACATCAAGCCAGCAAAACAGCCTTTTTGATGGTCTCTACCTGAAATAAAGCATTTAAGATGATGAAGTTTCATCATCTGTTAACAAAAATGCCAACGTGCGGCTGTCTGGAGACTGTTGTTTGACTTAAAAGCCTTGTTTAATCTTGAAAAGGCTGTTTATGATCTGGCTCGTCTTCACTTCTCTGCGAAACCATCACAGTGTAAGACTTATTCGCTGGAGATTCAGATACACAATCAAAGACACGAACACAATGGTGTATTTTAAGATGAATAAATAAACTATAGGTCAGTTTTGGGGTTGGGCAAGTGCAGTTTATTAGGGGTATTTTTATAAGGCAAGCACCATCTTATTGATGATCCCATTACCTCCCTCTGTAAGTGTGATCATGTCATAATGACCCAACAGTAAATCGCAGCCATGTATCACAGTCTTGTCCTGCCAGCGCAGAGAAATATGGCTCAGATCTTTTATGCTTGGTCCGCTTTATTAATGTCTTTATTCTCCTCTTGTTCAATATAATCTCATTTTTAATGCAACTCATTTTTAGCGATCAGAGATCCATATCTCACGCTTTACACAGTACAAGAGTGATTATTAAAGCATATTTTACTTTAGCTTACATTTTTATGACCCCCGTACATCAAGAGGCCGCGGTTTGCTCCTAAACGCAGCTCATAATGTTTGTTCCCACGACGCAACTTTGCATATAAAAATTGTGCGTATTTTAAGCTGGTTTTTGGGGCTCATCACATGTCAGAAGTGTGCTCAGTGGAACGGTGTGTTAGTGCATTGTGAAATGAATGCTGTCTTATCCGTTGCTAATAAATGGATCCAATTTACAAAGCTGCATGCAAAAAAGAAAAGAAAAAAAAAAAGTTGCACCAGCAGGGTTTTTTTTCTCACCCACCCTGCTCAAACCCCACCCGCTTGCTTGTGTAATCCATCATATTAATGATAAAAGCGATCATATTACAGACTCCATCCAGAGTGGTGCTTTTATTTCACAGTTTACTGTCTCATCTTTGATGATTGATATGATAAGAGGATATTGTGTGCCTATTAAAGAGCAGTGCTTAACGCAGTTGATCAGAAAGGTGTTGTTTTTAGCATTTTTTTTAAGCATTGAATGACAGGTGATCCAACCTGACTCTTAGTAGATTGTCATGTTTGTGGAGTTTATAAAATATACTGATGATACTAAAGAGGTCACGTTGCATGATTTTGCATGCATGTTCTTTAAGCAGTGCTTAATGCAGTCTATCACAATGCATTTATTAAGTTTTGTGAATCATGCATTGATTGACAGGTGATGCAACCTGACTGTTGGTAGACTGTCATGTTTTGTGATTATAAATCATAGGGATGATGATAAAGAGGGCATTGAGCACAGCTTAATGAATGCAAAATGTGCATGCATGTAAAGTCACGCCTTCTCTTATGGGAATTCTTCTATTTTTTTAAAATCGTGCTCTTATTGACAGGTGATGCAGTCCGACTTTTGTTAGATTGTCATGTTTTATGATCTTTATGAAATGTAATGATGCTAAAGAGGTCATGTGGAAGGATTTTGCATGCTTTCCATAATCAGTGCTTAATGCAGTCTATCAGAATCTTTATTTTTTAAAAATTTTTGCTTTTTATTATAATGTGAATCGTGCTTTGACAGGCAACACAACCTGACTCTTAGTAGTAGATTGTTATGTTTTGGGATGTTTATAAATTGTAATGAGACTAAAGAGGTCATATAGCGTGCTTTTACATGCATGCACATTTTGCATTCATTAAGCAGTGCTATCAGAATGTTTTTACACATTTTTTTTAGCATTTTTATTTATCATGTGAATCGTGCTCTTATTGACAGGTGATGCAACCCGAATCTTTTAGATTGTCATGTTTTGTGGTGTTTATAAAATATAGTGATGATACTGTAGACTGCATTAAGCACTGCTTAATGAATGCATAATGTGCATGCATGTAAAATCACAGCACTGCTCTTTTTTTAGAATTCTTGTATTCAATCGTGCTTTTATTGACAGGCGATGAACCCAACTCTTGTTAGATTGTCATGTTTTATGATGTTCATAAAATGTAATGGTACTAAAGAGGTCATATGGCACGCTTTTGCATTCATGCATATTATGCATTCCATAAGCAGTGCTTAATGCAGTCTATCAGAATCTTCATACATTTGATTAGATTTTTTGCTTTTTATTATAATGTGAATTGTGCTTTGATAGGTGATATTAGATTGTCATGTTATGTGATGATTATAAATGTAGTGATGATACTAAAGAGGTCATGCGGCAGGATTTTGCATGCATTCACATTTTGTGTTCATTAAGCAGTGCAGATTTTGACATTTATTTAAAATGTTTTATTATTTTATTGCCTTTTTTATCATGTGAGTCTTGTTTGATTTAAAGGTGACGCAACCTGACCCTTATTAGATTCTCATGTTTTGAGCTGTTTATAAAATGTAATGAGACTAAAGGCATCATATGGTGTGCTTTTGCATGCATGCTAGGCATGGGCCGGTATAGGATTCTGACGGTATGATAAAATGACGGTACCTTGGATAAAAATATCACGATTTTGTGATTACTGCTCTAAAATAAGTTCTTTATAAATGTCTGGGTAAAAAACTAAAAAAAATTTCCCTTTTGAACACAGTATATTTTATTTTGAAAAACATTTCTAATATTTTGGAACAGTAAACGTGTCAGGCTAAATGAATCATTGAATTCTGCTGTCTTCATTTGTTTTGAATCAGGTTTTTTTACAATTTAAAATGGCATCTTTTCTGCTGAAGATTCTGTTGTCCTAAAAAACAAAAACAAAAAAGTAAAGAACTGACACATACCTTAGGAACCGTATTGAAGAATTTGGACTGTTTTAAAACCTTGACTTTTCCAAACAGCAATATACCTTAAAAACATTAATCGTCCCATGCCTAATACATGCACATTATGGATTCATTAGGCAGTGCTTAATGCAGTCTATCAGAATCTTCATACATTTGATTAGATTTTTTTGCGTTTTATTATAATGTGAATTGTACTTTGACAGGTGATATTAGATTGTCATGTTATGTGATGATTATAAATGTAGTGATGATACTAACGAGGTCATGCGGCAGGATTTTGCATGCATTCACATTTTGCGTTCATTAGGCAGCGCAGATTTTTACATTTATTTAAATTTTTTAATTATTTTATTTATGGCATTTTTTTATCATGTGAATCTTGTTTGATTTAAAGGTGACGCAACCTGACCCTTATTAGATTCTCATGTATTGAGCTGTTTATAAAATGTAATGAGACTAAAGGCGTCATATGGTGTGCTTTTGCATGCATGCTAGGCATGGGCCGGTATAGGATTCTGACGGTATGATAAAATGACGGTACCTTGGATAAAAATATCACGATTTTGTGATTACTGCTCTAAAATAAGTTCTTTATAAATGTCTGGGTAAAAAACAAACATTTTTTTCCCTTTTGAACACAGTATATTTTATTTTGAAAAACATTTCTAATATTTTGGAACAGTAAACGTGTCAGGCTAAATGAATCATTGACTTCTGCTGTCTTCATTTGTTTTGAATCAGGTTTTTTTACACAATTTAAAATGGCATCTTTTCTGCTGAAGATTCTGTTGTCCTAAAAAACAAAAACAAAAAAGTAAAGAACTGACACATACCTTAGTAACCGTATTGAAGAATTTGGACTGTTTTAAAACCTTGACTTTTCCAAACAGCAATATACCTTAAAAACGCTAATCGTCCCATGCCTAATACATGCACATTATGGATTCATTAGGCAGTGCTTAATGCAGTCTATCAGAATCTTCCTACATTTGATTAGATTTTTTGCTTTTTATTATAATGTGAATCGTGCTTTGACAGGTGATATTAGATTGTCATGTTATGTGATGATTATAAATGTAGTGATGATACTAAAGAGGTCATGTGGCAGGATTTTGCATGCATGCACATTTTGTGTTCATTAGGCAGCGCAGATTTTTACATTTATTTATATTTTTATTATTTTATTTATGGCATTTTTTTATCATGTGAGTCTTGTTTGATTTAAAGGTGACGCAACCTGACCCTTATTAGATTCTCATGTTTTGAGCTGTTTATAAAATGTAATGAGACTAAAGGCATCATATGGTGTGCTTTTGTATGCATGCTAGGCATGGGCCGGTATAGGATTCTGACGGTATGATAAAATGACGGTACCTTGAATAAAATATTATGATTTAGTGATTACTGCTGTAAAATAAGTTCTTTATAAAAGTCTGGGTAAGAAACTATTAAAAAAAAATTCCTTTTGAACACAGTATATTTTATTTTGAAAAACATTTCTAATATTTTGGAACAGTAAACGTGTCAGGCTAAATGAATCATTGACTTCTGCTGTCTTCATTTGTTTTGAATCAGGTTTTTTTTTACACAATTAAAAATGGCATCTTTACTGCTGGAGATTCTGTTGTCCTAAAAACAAAAACAAAAAAGTAAATAAATAACTGACACAGAAAATTTGGACTGTTTTAAAACCTTGACTTTTCCAAACAGCAATATACCTTAAAAACGCTAATCGTCCCATGCCTAATGCATGCACATTATGGATTCATTAGGCAGTGCTTAATGCAGTCTATAAGAATTGTTGTATTTATTTTTTAGATTTTAAATCTTGTAAATCATGCTTTGATTGAAACGTGAGGCAACCTGCCTGTTATGCTGCATGTTTTATGATGTTTATAAAATGTAATGATACTAAAGAGGTCATGTGGCGTGCTTTTGCATGCACATTATGCTTTCCATAAGCAGTGCTTAATGCAGTCTATCAGAATCTTCATACATTTGATTTTGTTTTGTATTGTAATGTGAATCATGCTTTTACAGGTGATGCAAAACGGACTGTCATGTTTTGTGATGTTTATAAAATGTACTGATGTACTAAAGACCGCTTAATAAATGCATAATGTGACAGGTGATGCAACCCGACTCTTATTAGATTGTCATGTTTTGATGATGTTTATAAAATGTAATGATACTAAGCAGATAATTTGGCAGGATTTTGCATGCATGCACAATATGCATTCAATAAGCTGTGCATTTTTAAAAATCATGTGAATGATTTGATTGACAGATGATGCAACTCCACTCTTAGATTGTCATGTTGTCATATGGCATCATTTTGCATGCATGCACACACATTATGCATTCACTACAACAACAAACAAAACAGTACTTCCTTAATCACATCATTGTTTTGTTGTAAAATGATCTTAGTGTGTCTTTGAGTGATCCGCTAATGATGATGTGTCAGTGATTGACAGTGTCTGGAGGTTAATGAATACAGTAAATAAATGGCTCTCACTTGACTGAAGCCTGCAATTAAAGTGAATTATTGGGGAAGCCCTGGACGCTGCTTTTCATATTGACGCTGCAGTTAAGTCTTTATGTGGATTTGTCTCACTTAAACCGTGTCCTAACCAGGCGCGACACGACTAGATTCCTGCGACAAGCAATTCATCTGTCCAAACTGAAAGCCATTAGCTGATGTGTCATAGAGCGCAACAGTGACCGCCACACACTTTATCACTCCAAGTATCTGTTTTTTCTCTTTGCCATTTCACAGCACAGAATATCCAGAAGTGTGCGCTTAAATTCCTCACATAAATGAACGAAGCACTCGTGATGCATTGATAATGACGTAATTAAATCAGATACAATTATTCCTATTAAATAAATGAGTGTAGCAATAAAAGAATAAATAATAAAGCATAATTAAATAATAAAAATATATAAAGCAAGTTACTTTAATACTACAATTGCAATAAATTAAAAATGTATTTTTTATAGATTTTCTTTTTACTTGTGTAATAAATGGATTAAAAATCAGTAGTTTTGTTTATTATATTTGTTTTATCTCTACAGGTTTAGAGAGACTCTATTATTGTGATTCACCATTCCTCTTTTGCTCTATATAAAATCATGTAAAGTTAGACCCTATTTAGTTTCTCCATAGGGAAATCGCTCTTTTATAAGAACTGATAACCTTGCTTTTGTGAGCTTTAAGGTTGTTAATTGTATATATTTGGTTTTGTTAACTCATCTGTTTGCATTAATTCAACTTATTTTTTAATAGCAGAATTAATGCATAAAAGGAAGAGGAAGGAAATCATTTGCACCTTTTTTATTTTGCACTTTGCACATTTTGTGGCCTCTGATTTAGCATATTCTTTTTTTTTTTTTGGTGCTTTGTACCCTGCATATACGTGTGCAGATTTTTGTTACAGCTAATAACTACATTGCCCATGATGCTGTGCAACAATCCTACAAATGAGTTGCTATTTTTGGTTGGAAAATAGTTAATTTCTGAAACCATTCAGCGAAGTGTAATAGAAGTGTGATGCCTGAAACTACTTTAGCTGTGCTTTTCTGTGAAAATAACGGCACACCTTAAAATACTCATCAGCCAATCAGAATAAAGCATTCAGCAACTGTGTATTATTAATAAGCAACACTTACAGTTTTTTTTATTGAATACATTTAAGATCAGGACCATAGCCATGGGGGTTTGGAAGACCCCTCACTGACAAAGGTCGAGAATTTGTCTCACATGAGCTCATTCATCCTATTTCGACTGCTATACCATCATAAATAGTCAAAATAACTTGCCAAAAAAGGCTTTAAGACCAAGTCCAACATCCAGCTGTGCAAGAAATCATCTGACATAAGCAAACTCATCTTTCGCCACGATATTGTTTTTAATTAGGGAAAACATTTGACAAGTAACTTTGTTAGAAAACTTGGACCTTATTCATAAAAGAAATCATGACCAATAAAAAAGTGTGAAGCTCCAAATGTGGCCCATATTAAAAACTATTTCATTTGCTATTTTGGCTATTGTTGTTATTCATGAATTTTCAGAGAGAATTTAAGAGAGGCTAGAATAATTGTGAAGCTCTTAATAATGATAATAATAATAATAATAATAATAATTATTATTATTATTATTATTATTATTATTATTATTATTATTGTTATTATTAATATGAATATTATGTTTACAATTTTTATTATTCAAATGGCCAAATTCTGACTGAGGAAAGTTGAATGTGCCGGCCAGTTAGTTATTTGCCTTATAAATCACAATAGGCTACAGTTTATAATTTTAAAACTTTTTTTTCCAATGATATTATGATGTTTGTTTTTTAAAAATAAATATTTGTCATATTTCATATTAAATATTTAGGAAATATTTTTGGAACATCAAAAAGTGTGGTTATGATGAACATCCGGCAAGCTAATTCAGGTAAAAAGTACTGCTTAAATTGTAACCTAAATTCAGTATTTAAATTTCATAATTAAATGAAACATTAGGTGTATAACTGCAAAAAGGTCCCCTTCAGGCTGGCTACGGGCCTGAAGGTGTTTATCTTTTAAAATACATTTTATTTATTTATTTATTTATTTATTTATTTATTTATTTATTCATAATTGACTGTCACTGGCAACACCCAGTTGGATTATAGATATTTCCTTTATTAAAGCTGTTAAAGGTATAGTTCACCAAAAATGTAAATTATGTCATCATATACTCATCCTTTTACTTGTTCAAAACCTATTTTACATTCTTTCTTCTATTGAACACAAAGTAGATATCTTGAAGAATGCTGGAAACCAGTAACCATTGACTTCTATAGTATTTGTTTTCCTACTGTGGAAGTCAGTGGTTTCCAATTTAGCAAACATTCTTCATGATTATCTTTATTGACAAAAGACGATATTCTGAAGGTTTGGAAACACTTATAGTTGTAGGTTAATTTTAATTTTTGGCTGAACTGTCCCTTTAAGTTCAGACTAGTGTGTTTTTATTAATATAAATACTGTTGAGGGCAAAACTATTCGCCCTAATGTGCAATATGTATATTTGTTTTCAAATATTTCCCAAATGAAAGGGATTTTTCACAGGATGTCTGATAATATTTGTTCTTCTGGATGAAGTCTTATTTGTTTTATTTTGGCTAGAATAAAAGCAGTTTTAATTGTTTTAAACTCATTTTAAGGTCAATATTATTAGCCCCCTTCAGCAATATTAGTTTTGGATTGTCTCCAGAACAAATCACTGTTATACAATAACTTGCCTAATTAACTTTACCCTAATTAACCCAATGAAGCCTTTAATTGTCACTTTAAGCTGAATACTAGTGTTTTGAAGAAGATCTAGTCTAATATTATTTACTGTCATCATGACAAAGAGAAAATAAATCAATTAGAAATCAGTTATTATGTTTAGAAATGTTTTAAAAAAACTCAGTTAACGAGATATTGGTGAAATATATGAAATAATTTAAATTAAACTAATTCAGAATATGTTTTTATGCAGCATATGCCCTTCCAGCCACAATCCAGTACTGGGAAACACCCATACACTCTCACATTCACACACACTCATACACTATAGCCAATTTAGTTCATGAATGGGCTATATGCAGAGCTCATGTTTTTCAGCCAACGATGAACTTCCGGTGAAAGCTTTATGTGACTATTTTCAATTTCATACGGTTCCCTTTACAGCATCGATGTGGTAATGTAATTAAAATATAATCAGCTAAATAGACTTAAGCATTCATTTGATTGTTAAAGTGTAAAAAGAGACGAAAGACCGTTTAAACGCAGGCGGCGTCATTTAGCCGCAGGCTAGCGCAAAAACTCCACTGAAAATACTAGGATGAAATTAATTTCCATATTTTAAAGACATGGTGTGGAAAAATATCATTTAATTCAGTGCTTCTTGTTTGGACTGTGAGGGAAACCGGAGCATGTGGAGGAAACCCACGCCAACATGGGGAGAACATGCAAACTCCACACAAAAATTCTAAGTGGACTCAAACCAGCAACCTTCTCCCTAAACACAAAATAAACACAAAACAAGATATTTTGAAGAATGCTGGAAACCAGTAACCATTGACTTCTATTGTTCACTACTATGGAAGTCAATGGTTACTGATTTACTGAACATTCTTCAGAATAAATATAACACTTATTTTTTGGTTTGCAAACACTTATAATAGTGAGTAAATAAATTTTTGGGGGTAAACTGTCCCTTTAAGTTCAGACTAGTATGTTTTTATGAATTTTATTAATTATTAGCCATCCTGTGCAATATATATATATATATATATATATATATATATATATATATATATATATATATATATATATATATATATATATATATATATATATATATATATATATATTCTTTTTCAAATGTTTCTCAAATGATGTTGAACAGATTCAGGAATTTTTCACAGTATTTCATATAATGTTTTTTCTTCTGGAGAAAGTCTTACTTGTTTTATTTCGGCTAGAATTAAAGCAGTTTTTTAATTGTTTTAAACCCATTTTAAGGTCAATATTATTATTAATATTATTATTTTGGATTGTCTCCAGAATAAACCACTGTTATACAATAACGTGCCTAATTAATTTTATCGTAATTAACCCCAATTAACCTAGTTAAGCCTTTAAATGTCACTTTAAGCTAAATACTAGTATCTTGAATAATATAGTCAAATATTATGTGCTGTCATCATGGCAAAGAGAAAATAAATCAACTAGAATGTTTAGAAATGTGTTTAAAAATTCTCAGTTAAACAGAAATTGGGGTAAAAATGTGAAGTAATTGAAATTAAACAGGAAGGCGAATAATTCAGACTTCAACAATATGTGCTTAATTGAGAAAAATAAAGTGGGTGGGCACTAAAGCACTCTGGAATATAGTAGAACAGCATCATGAACCAATCAGAGTCAACTGTGGGCGGAGCCAGTGCATAAACTGACCAAACACCATCAAAAACGTTCATTCTCATCCTGGATTTTCCAGCTGAAGACAAAGCTCAGATCAACACAGAGAAGTAAAATCTGGTTAGTGTTCTCCGTTAGTGTCAGTTCAGATGATATAATAGCACAGCTGTTGACAGAAGTGTTAAAAATACATAGCTGTGTGGTTTAAAGCCTCCGCATGACTTGAAGGCCCAGACAAGCGCAACAGTGATTTCTTGTGTTCATTACATTATTTATCACACATCATCGTTATCAATAAATAAAGCCAAGGCAAGTGATATAAATCGTGGAGCTTCTTTCTTTTTTTTACAGATGTGAAGTTGAGTTAAAAATACAGAAATGAATAATGATGGGTACGTTTACAAGTGCTCTTGAAGCGAATCCTGCCCAAGGTCTTTCTCGGAGACCACTTTATTCATCAAACCCCCCGTCAGCTTGACTGATGAAGCGCACGAGGTGAACAGAAGAAGAAAAACAGCCCAAAATCGGCTCTCTGTGCTGAGATTTCCTCAACTAACCTCTGCGTTGACACTAACCGCAGCTTTACCGCCCGTCTGACCTGGAAAAACCAGATATTGTAGAGCTTGTCATTCAGTTTTTATTTACTACTGTGTATGTGTGTAATTTACTCAGGTTTTTACATTTATTATTTAATGCATAAAATATGTATATACTCTGAACAGCATAAATGGGTTGTATTTATCTGTTTATCAGTAAATATAGACTATATATTTTGTGCATTTGAACAAAACAGTTTTATTGAACAGATGCTCATTAAAATAAGAGATTATATTATATTATATTATATTATATTACATTATATTATATTATGTTATATTATATTATATTACATTATATTATATTATTTTATATTATATTATATTATATTATATTATATTATATTATATTATATTATATTATATTATATTATATTAATATATTATTATTATTATTATTATTATTATTATTATTATTATTATAATATTGAACTTAAAATTCTTTTTTTTGTTTATAAAGCCTCAATTCCAGCCAAACTATATTTACAAATAAGACTTTCTCCAAAAGCAAATATATAATAGGTAATCCTTTGAAAACTGCCTTTATGTCGTAACCATCCCTTGGGAACTAATTGAAAAATAATAAAAATAGCAGAAAAACTAAATATTTCAATGTCAGTTTTCTCCAGTACTGTGCAGCCCTACTAGATAATGTTTTCATTCATATAGATTTAAAGTCAGCTTGAAATGGAAAAATGTTCCATATGGTGTCACATCCAATTGACACAGTGCTGAAATTAGAGAAAATGTAGGGCTATAGAACTGATTGGATTGTTGGAAGACGGGCATTTCTAACCAAACATAGAAAGATTGACGAATGAATGAAAGCAGGGCAGAACCGAGACATGCAGCGAAAGCCCCACCCCAAAGCACTGATAGCCCCGCCCTAAAAGTCCATTACAAATTTCCATTACAAAGCGCTAATTGCTCCACCCGTAAGCACTTATATCCCGACCCAAGGCACTGCTTCAAAAGACTTATAGCACTAATAGCTCCACCCTAAAACACTTTTATATCCCCACTCCAAAGCACTGATAACACTGCTTTAAAAGACTGAAAGCCCACCCAAAGCACTGATAGCTCCAGCCTAAAGGACTGAAAGCCACACCCCAAAGCACTGATAACCCCACCTTAAAGAACTGTAAGCCACACCCCAAAGCACTAATAGCCTCACCCTAAAGCACTTATATCCCTGCCCCAAAGCACTGATAACTGCTTTAAAGGACTGAAAACCCCACCATAAAGCACTGATAGCTCCGCCCCAAAGGACTGAAAGACACACCACAAAGCATTAATAGCCCCACCCTTAAGCACTTATATTACTGCTCCAAAGGACTGAAAGCCCCAACTAAAGCACTAGTCCTGCCCCAAAGAACTGATAGCTCTGCCCTAAAGGACCGGAAGCCACATCCCAAAGCACTAATAGCTCCACCCTAAAGCACTTATATCCCCACCATACCTGCCAACATTTGTTTCCTAAAATCTGGGACACCGTGATGTGCGCGTGTATTGATTTTGGTGTGAAGTGGGAGCATTGTGCTGCGGGCGAACTGAAGAGCGTGGAGCGGGTATGGAGATGGTTGCGCGTTGGTTTTGGTGCGCATGGGGACTAGGCATGTGCCGGTATCTCATTTTCATGCTGCGATTAATTGATTGAGCTTTTATCACGGTATACGGTATTATCACGATATTGTAATTTTACTAGAGAAACAGGTAAAAAAACACAAAAAAACTTCAGTTTCGTCAACTTAGAAACTTAAATAACTTTTTAATTAACTAAAAGTACTTTAAACATTTAAATACAAATAAATATAAATAAAACAATACACAATATAAAAGTAAACTTGAGCAATTATATCAAAGTGAATGTGCAAAGGGAAACCGTCTTCGATCAGCAATCCCTCTGCATTTTTTTGGAGCCCAAAATATTTCCAAACCTCTGCCTTTTTTTTTTTTTGAAGGGGGATATATTGTCGGCAGCGTTCCTCCTTCCGCCATGCTTCTTCTTCATGTGAGGATTAGAGAGCGGTGGCAGCGGCGGCGCGCGCTGTGTGCACACAGTGCTTCTACATGCGGGGATTGTTTACATCAGAGTGCGCATCAGTTCTGCGCAGCATATACGCAGTGTTTCTTCAAGCGGTTGATGGAAAATAAGCTAAGGCGCGTTCTAAGAATATAAATTCGGATCTATTATTTTTCACGGTATTTTGAAGTGCCCGCAATAACAATATCGTGCATATTCATTACCGTGATTTATCGCATTACCGAATACCGGCACAAACCTAATGTACCTGACTGTACCAAAAAGATGAGGACCAGGGGGGTGGGGTGGAATTCCGGGAGCTTTCCGGGGGACAGAACAATACAGGAGATGGTTCCAATAAACGGGAGTGTATGATCCCCACCCCAAAGCACTGATAACACTGCTTTAAAGGACCGAAAGCCCCACCCCAAAGCACTGATAAGACTGCTTTAAAGGGCCGAAAGCCCCACCCCAAAGCACTAATAGCCCCCTTAAAGAAGTGAAAGCCAGACCCCAAAACATTTAAAGCCTCACTCTAAAGCATTTATATCCCCACTCCAATGCACTAATGACACTGCTTTAATGGACTAAAAGCTCCGCCCTAATGGACTGAAAGCCACTCCCCAAAGCACTGATTGCCCCACCCTAAAGCACTTATATCCCCACCCCAAAGCACTGATAAGACTGCTTTTAAAGGGCAGAAAGCCCCACCCAAAATCACTTATAGCTCCACCCTAATGGAATGAAAGCCACACCCCAAGCACTAATAGCCCCACCCTTAATCACTTATATCTTAAATTACTCATAGACCTGCCCCCAAAATAATTGATCGTCTCGTCCTAAAAGATTGAAAGTCTGAAATCTGGACTTTACAATCTACATTGTAAAAAGCGCAATATAAACATAAATTGAATTTAATTAATTGAAAGCCCCGCCCCAAATAACTGAAAGCCCCGCCCTAAAGGAATTCATGGAGGAGGTGGTTACGGCTCTGAAGGAAAGATTCTGATTGTAAATACATTTTTACAAAATAATGAAGTGCACAGATGCATTGTTTTTTAACAAGAACTACTATATTAACTGTCAAGAATAATGGTACTTACAAAAATAGAGGTCACTGGGTCAGAACCTTTCAAAAGGTATATACATGTACCTGAAGGGGCCATAGTGGTACCTCAGGTCCTTTTTTAGGTGTGTTTGGACACTAAAATATACATTTGAGGTATCACCGTGGACTGTTTTGGTACACAAGTATCTATTGAAAAGGCTCTGCCTCATTGCCAGCTCCCGTACTTTCATTTCTGAGAGTATTCACCGAAAAACAAGAGGAGTACATTTTGATTTTGTGCTGACTTTAATTCCACATCGGTCACCCCTGAATCTGCCGATTTAAACCACCCAATCAGACTGCTCGGATTACCTAAGCCCCGCCCCCAGCAGCATGCTGAGCTCCGCCTCTGTGTTCTCCAGCAGCGGTTGATCTGTTTCCCCAGAGCGAAGCAAACGCTGGCCTGCATTCAGTGCTTCAGCCTCAGCCAGAGACGCCCAGAGCTCCAGAACTGCGTCCTCACAGCACATTTGAGAGAATATATTACACTTCTGTTGAATTAGTGAGCGCTCGGGACGGCTGGGGGGTTGCAGTGACCACTGATGGGGAAACTTTCAGCAGTAGAGTTGCATTTCTACAGAACCAAAATCAGTGTAAAACAGTTGTGTAAAGGGCAGATAGCACATTGAATCAGACCTGAGTGTAAGAGAGAGATTCAGTGTTGTGTGTGAGTGTGTGTGTGAGTGTGTCGTACTATGTTCAGTGTTAGTGTGTGTGCACGTGTGTGTGTGTTTGTTCATGCATGTGTTTGTGTATGTGAGTGTGCTTGTGTGTGTGCATGTTGGAGAGAGAGATAGTGTGTGAGAGAATGGGTGTGTGTGTGGTAGTGTCAGAAGTCACAGCACAGCTGATAGTGTTATGTCAGATTGTTCATTTCTGGCTGCGGCGTCTCGCGTGTTTCATCTTCCAGACTCAGAGGAGGAGATGATGATAATAGATTATAAAGTCTAAATGGGAATCAGTCTGGAACTATTCCCATCCACACTCTCACAGCCCAGCAAATGAACAGCGCAACACACTCCAGTGCATCAGGAGAGCTGCTGCGCGAGGTGTGAACAGCACACACACTCAGATTTAACAGCGGAAAGAAGTTCATTTCATTCACAGATCACTGAAAGATCCGCACAGCTTTCAGCTCAGTCTGTTCTGTGAGAATATCATATATTTATTTAGCCTGGAAATGCTGGCTAATCTTGTCAGATATATAGAACTAAAACTAACTAGAGCTTGGGGATATGACCGTTTCTGAAAATTCTGTCAATTATTAGTTTATATACACTCACCGGCCACTTTATTAGGTACACCTGTCCAACTGCTTGTTAACGCGGATGTCTAATCAGCCAATCACAAGGTAGCAACTAGTCAATGAATACGGTCAAGACGATCTGCTGCAGGTCAAAGCGAGCATCAGAATGGGGATTTAAGAGACTTTGAATGTGGCATGGTTGTTGGTGCCAAACGGGCTGCTCTGAGTATTTCAGAAACTGCTGATCTACTGGGATTTTCATGCACAACCATCTCTAGGGTTTACAGAGAATGGTCCGACAAAGAGGAAATATCCAGTGAGCGGCAGTTCTGTGGGCGCAAATGCCTTGTTGATGCCAGAGGTCAGAGGAGAATGGCCAGACTGGTTCCAGCTGATAGAAAGGCAACAGTAACTCAAATAAGCACTCGTTACAACCGAGGTCTGCAGAAGAGCATCTCTGAACACACAACACGTCCAAACCTTGAGGCAGATGGGGCTACAGCAGCAGAAGACCACACCGGGTGCCGCTCCTGTCAGCTAAGAACAGGAAACTGAGGCTACAATTCACACAGGCTCACCAAAACTGGACAATAGAAGATTGGAGAAACGTTGCCTGGTCTGATGAGGTCTCCATTCTGCTGCCACATTCGGATGCTCGGCTCACAATTTGGCCTCAACAACATGAAAGCATGGATCCATCCTGCCTTGTATCAGCGGTAATATTTTACTCATGTAAATGATGAAAAAAGTATTACTGTGAACAATGTATTTCATAAAGCGATAGACTTTTATTTTCTCCATATGATACAAATCATCATATTGCACAGCCCTAAAACTAAACTGTGTAACAAACTCCCAAAAAACCACTATGCAGCTCAATTATTTAGCACTTTATCATAACTTCATTTCATTGTGTGAAATCCATTTACATTTGGGAAACAGATAGTTAATGAGTTAGTTTTTATGCATAATTTCAGCAGTCACGGTTGTATGTCATCTGTTTGTATGTACTAAATCCTCAATGACATGTATGGCCTGTGGAGGGCGCAGTCTCCAACAGCACAGTGACTGAGACTTTAACATGATTATTAATATATTCTCACATGCATAACACAATTTATAGTAAATACTTTAGTGTTTTGTAATCATACTACACAGTTCATTATGCTGTATATATTAGAGTATCTACAACTATTTGTTAATAAATGCTTCAGCATACTGTGGTACTAACTTTAGTGAACTGACAAACTAAAAAATACTGTAGTGTACTTTAAGTTTTACTACAGCAAACTGGTGTATAAGTTATTATGTTTATTATAGCTGTAGAAAACTACAGTGTTGGCTCATTTGTTATATTAGTATAGTTGGTTGTGTTACCATAGCAACCGTAGAATCATCACAACAGATCAATTATGGTAGTTGTTGTGTTACCATAGCAACTGTAGAATCTCCACAATAGATTAATTACTGTAGGTGTTGTGTTGCCATAGCAACTGCAGAATCTCCACAACAGATCAATTACGATAGTTGTTGTGTTACCATAGCAACTGTAGAATCTCCACAATAGATTAATACTGTAGGTGTTTGTGTTGCCATAGCAACTGCGAATCTCCACAACAGATTAATTACGATAGTTGTTGTGTTACCATAGCAACTGTAGAATCTCCACAACAGATCAATTACTGTACGGTTGTGTTACCATAGCAACTGCAGAATCTCCACAACAGATCAATTATTGTAGGTGTTGTGTTACCATAGCAACTGCAGAATCTCCACAGCAGATCATTACGGTAGTTGTTGTGTTACCATAGCAACTGTAGAATCTCCACAACAGATTAATTACTGTAGGTGTTGTGTTACCATAGCAACTGTAGAATCTCCACAACAGATCAATTACGGTAGTTGTTGTGTTACCATAGCAACTGTAGAATCTCCACAACAGATCAATTACTGTAGGTGTTGTATTACCATAGCAACTGCAGAATCTCCACAACAGATCAATTACTGTAGGTGTTGTATTACCATAGCAACTGTAAAATCACAACAACAGATCAATTACGTAGTTATGGTGTTACCATAACAACTGTAGAATCAACCACAACAGATCAGTTACTATAGCTGTTGTGTTAACAAAGTAACTGTAGAATCACCACAACAGATCAATTACTGTAGTTGTTGTTACCATAGCAACTGTGAAATCTCCACAACAGATTAATTACTGTTGTTGTTTGGCTCCTTTGATCATGTGATGATCCAGAGCGTTGTCTGAGCTGATCTGAGATCTGCTGTGGAGTTTTATCTGCTGCTCATAAAGGATATAGACGCTCATACTCTGCACTCAGGTCTACTAATGAGGCTCAGTCGGTGCTAAATGACCCAAAGTGTGTGCAGAAACCCACAGCATTACAGCAGCAGCAGAACCGGCTGATAAAGAAGCCACGATTTCATCAAGATTTTATCCAATTGTGACCCAAGCATCTGAATGTGTCAGCAGAATGAAGACTCGGCTTTTCTACAGTTTTCTAGTGTCCAGTTTTGGTGAACTGTAGCCTTTTTGTAGACATTTTCACCCACAGAACTGATGCTCACTGGATATTTTCTCTTTCAGACCGTTCTGTGTAGACCCTAGAGATGGTAAAAAATCCCAGTAGATCAGCAGTTTCTGAAGCGCTCAGATCAGCTCGTCTGACACCATCAGCCATGACACTGTGGGCACATTTACATCATGCTGCAAATGACCCAGTTATGATATTTTACCCTCCCATGTGGCACAGATCAGATGTGGCCCACATGTGTGTAAGCAGAGTAAAAATTACATGGATTCTGATATAATCAGATCGACTTCAGGCTTCGTTCATATGTGGAAATAACTGTGATGTGAATCAGATTCATCTCTACTATGTAGCATGAAAAAGAGTTAGGTTCACTTCAGAAAAACTGGGTGTGCCACATTTATTACCACTTTTGTGTGTGTGTGTGTATAATATATTATATATATATATATATATCTATAGTATATATATATATATATATATATATATATATATATATATATAAAATTGTCATTTAGGATAGTTTGGTTGCCCGTTTCAGAGGGCATACATGTCTAAATTTTTGTGAATATGAAACATTACCCAGGGTACGTTTTATTTGTACATTTCAGATGACAAATCCACTAGAGGTCGCTGTTTACATTTATTTATATTTTTTGCACATTCACTAGATTCACTAGAGGGTGCTGTATACACTTTTGTGAATCCCAAAACACATGATTTAGCTTACGTTTTGCCCGTTCAGATAACATATCCACTAGATGGCGCTATTTACATTTTTTTTTTTTTATCTGAAATGTGGTAGTTGAGGGTGCTGTCCAATGTTTTTGTTTATCTAAAATACTTCACTTAATGCACATTTTGTTGTATGATTCAGATGACAACAGCTAGAGGGCGCTTTCTGTGATCTTTTGAATCTGAAATGCATGAATTAGGCAACGTTTTGAAACATTTCAGATGACAACATCCACTTAAATGTAAAAAACTTTGAAATAAAGGATTTTGCTGACTTTTTGCATGTTTCTGATGACAAGGGTGCTGTTTACATTTGTGTAAATTTGAAGTACATGAATTAGCTTACGTTTTGCACGTTTCAGATAACAAATCTACTAGAGGGTCGCTGTTTACATTTATTTATTTTGAAATGCATTACTTAATGTACGTTTTTTTGCACGTTTCAGATGTAAAATCCACTAGAGGGAGCTGTATACGCCTTAGTGAATCCAAAAATGCATGAATTAGCTTACGTTTTGCACGTTTCAAGATGACAAGTCTACTAGAGGGCGCTATTTACATTTTTTTATCTGAAATGTGGTAGTTAGGATTTATTTTGTTGTTATGTTACAGATGAAAAATCCACTAGAGGGTGCTGTTATGATTTTGTGTATCTGAAATGCATGTATTAGGGTACGTTTGGACATTTCAAATGACAATCCACTAGAGGGCGCTATTTACATTTTTAAAAATCTGAAAGATATTTGCTGACTTTTGCACGTTTCAGATGAAGAATCCACTAGAGTGCGCTGTCGACATTTGTGCATTATTTTGCTCTCCACAAACTGTTATTAAAAATACAATAATATGACTAATATTTTCAGTGACAATAATTTATACAATAAAAATTATTTATCATGACAGACCTGTCTGAGTCTGAGTGCCACGTTGGCTCAGTGGTTAGCACTGCTGCCTCACAGCAAGAAGGTTGCTGGTTCGAGTCCCGGCTGGATCAGTTGGCGTTTCTGTGTGGAGTTCGCATGTTCTCCCTGTGTTCGCGTGGGTTTCCTCCGGGTGCTCCGGTTTCCCCCACAGTCCAAACACATGCACTATAGGGGAATTGATGAACTAAACTGGCCGTAGTGTATGAGTGTGTGTATGAATGAGTATGTTTGGGTGTTTCCCAGTACTGGGTTGTGGCTGGAAAGGCATTCGCTACATAAAACATATGCCAAAATAGTTGGTGGTTCATTCCGATGTGGTGACCACTGATGAATAAGGGACTAAGCCAAAGGAAAATTAATGAATGAATGACAGAGACCTATCCTTAAATCTCTTTAGTCCTCATTATAATGCTCAGTTGATCCCCTTTGTCATATCTACACGTCTAAATGATTGTGAAGGATTGATAATATATTGCATTAATGAGCAGTTAAATAAGCTTGTGTGGTGTTTGTATATCTGGTCGACTTGTTGTCTTTTTAATGAAATAATCAGAATCCCAGGGGCTGAGATTTTGGTTTCTTGTCTCAGTGTGAGATGTATCTTGTCATCTGGAGGAGGTTTTGGTTCGTCTGGAGCCGCTCGTTTGTATGTGTGGAATACAGTGAGACAAAAACATGTCATGTTGTGTTTTTTCACAGCACTACTTGTTGGAAAAAGCATCTTGTTACTGGAACATCAACGCTGTGTGTGAAACAGCTGTGCTACAGTCACACTGAAAACACTGTCAAATCTGCTGCCGCTGCTGCTGGACCATATATAGCATCACTGTAAAAGAGATTATTTAAAAAGGAAGTAAATCCATCATAACTTAGAACTGTTTATTTGATTTAACATAGTTCATTTAACAATACATTTTAAGCAAATGGGTTTACTCACGTTTTTAAGTAAAGTCAACTAATCATTTTAAAAGCTACAGGTTTACACCCTTATTTTAAGTAAAGTCTACTAATCACTTTAAAAGCTACAGGTTTACTCTCTTATTTTAAGTAAAGTCAACTAATCATTTTAAAAGCTACAGGTTTACTCATTTATTTTAAGTTAAGTCAACTAATCACTTAAAAGCTACAGGTTTACTCATTTATTTTAAGTTAAGTCAACTAATCATTTTAAAAGCTACAGGTTTACTCATTTATTTTAAGTTAAGTCAACTAATCATTTTAAAAGCTACAGGTTTACTCATTTATTTTAAGTTAAGTCAACTAATCATTTTAAAAAGCTACAGTTTACTCTCTATTTTAAGTAAAGTAAACTAACCACTTTAAAAGCTACAGGTTTACTCATTTATTTTAAGTAAAGTCAACTAATCATTTTAAAAGCTACAGGTTTACTCATTTATTTTAAGTAAAGTCAACTAATCATTTAAAAGCTACAGGTTTACTCCCTTATTTTAAGTAAAGTCAACTAATCATTTTAAAAGCTACAGGTTTACTCTCTTATTTTAAGTAAAGTAAACTAACCACTTTAAAAGCTACAGGTTTACTCATTTATTTTAAGTAAAGTCAACTAATCATTTAAAAGCTACAGGTTTACTCATTTATTTTAAGTAAAGTCAACTAATCATTTTAAAAGCTACAGGTTTACTCTCTTTTTAAGTAAAGCCAACTAATTGCTTTAAAAGCTACAGGTTTACTTATTTATTTTAAGTAAAGTCAACTAATCACTTTAAAAGCAACAGGTTTACTCACTTATTTTAAGTAAAGTCAACTAATCGCTTTAAAAGCAACAGGTTTACTCATTTATTTTAAGTAAAGTCAACTAATCACTTTAAAAGCTACAGGTTTATTCATTTATTTTAAGTAAAGTCAACTAATCACTTTAAAAGCTACAGGTTTACTCACTTATTTTAAGTAAAGTCAACTAATCATTTTAAAAGCTACAGGTTTACTCCCTTATTTTAAGTAAAGCCAACTAATCACTTTAAAAACTACAGGTTACTCTCTTATTTTAAGTAAAGTCAAACTAATCGCTTTAAAAGCTACAGGTTTACTCATTTATTTTAAGTTAAGTCAACTAATCACTTTAAAAGCTACAGGTTTACTCATTTATTTAAGTAAAGTCAACTAATCATTTTAAAAGCTACAGGTTTACTCATTTATTTTAAGTAAAGTCAACTAATCACTTTAAAAGCTACAGGTTTACTCTCTTATTTTAAGTAAAGTCAACTAATCATTTTAAAAGCTACAGGTTTACTCATTTATTTTAAGTAAGTCAACTAATCATTTTAAAAGCTACAGGTTTACTCTCTTATTTTAAGTAAAGTCAACTAATCACTTTAAAAGCTACAGGTTACTCATTTATTTTAAGTAAAGTCAACTAATCACTTTAAAAGCTACAGGTTTACTCTCTTATTTAAAGTAAAGCCAACTAATCATTTTAAAAGCTACAGGTTTACTCATTTATTTTAAGTAAAGTCAACTAATGCTTTAAAAGCTACAGGTTTACTCATTTTAAGTAAAGTCAACTAATTGCTTTAAAAGCTACAGGTTTACTCATTTATTTTAAGTAAAGTCAACTAATCATTTTAAAAGCTACCGGTTTACTCTCTTATTTAAAGTAAAGTCATCTAATCATTTTAAAAGCTACAAGTTTACTGACTTATTTAAGTGATTTTTTTACAGTCTACAATATTGCATTGGTTATGTTGTGACATTGATAAAAAAAAATTTTGTGATTATTCGAATATTAGATATTCAATATAAAGTTTGTTTAATATAAATATAAATATATATATATATATAAATAAATAAATGTTTTCGTGAATGAATGAACATTAGAATAATTATGTCTATTTCGTCAACGTGCCTGCAAGCATATAAATTAATGTAGTCATTAAATTACATATTACAGTGCGTGTTATTAACCTACCCCAACCCTATTCCCAACCATCTCAGTAGGCATGCAGGTCACATCCATTGACATTATAATAGATGTCTTACAATGTCCACTACATAACCAGCATCTGCTCCCTGTATTTTTACGGTGGTTGGCATCCAGTGTTTTGGTGCAAAACTGCCACCTTCAGCTCCGGAGTGTGAATCCGAGAATAGGTTTACAGACTAAAGTAATGGACACTACTCGAGTATGCACTACATTTGATTTTACTACACAACTGTTTGGAAAGTACATTCTAATGGTATGGAAATATGTGATTTCGGATGCAGCCATGCAGTATGTTATGCTGTGCATGCACACTACAAAACACACTTCAAAGTAGTGCACTACAGGCTGCAGCAAGGACTATTTGGATTCTTGCGGCGCTGTGTGAGGTCTAACAAGCCTAATGGAAAGCAATAATGCCAATGGCACTACTGTGAACAAGGGTTACTGTTAAACAGGTTACAGATTTTTACTGGAGCATTTTTTTTTGTTTTTTTGTTTTTACCGTTGAATATTCACTGACATATTTTATAGCGTACACTAGGCATGGTATGATAACCGGTTTCAATGTTTACCACAGTTTGGGAAAGTCAAGGTTTTAAAACAGCAAACATTTTCTGTTATCCCCCTCCTGTGGTGCAGTTAAAGTCAGAATTATTAGCCCCCCTGTTTATTCCTTCACCAATTTCTGTTTAACAGAGAGCAGATTTCTCCAACACATCTCTGCACATAACAGTGTTAATAACTCATCTCTAATAACTGATTTATTTTCTCTTTGTCATGATGACAGTAAATAATATTAGACTAGATATTCTTCAAGACACTTCTATACAGCTTAAAGTCACATTTAAAGGCTTAACTAGGTTAATTAGGGTAACTAGGCAGGTTAGAGTAATTAGGCAAGTTATTGTATAATGATGGTTTGTTCTGGAGACTATTGAAAACAAATATAGCTTAAAGGGGCTAATAATATTGACCTTAAAATGGTGTTTAAACTATTAAAAACTGCTTTATTCTAGCTGAAATAAAACAAATAAGACTTTCTCCAGAAGAACAAATATTATCAGACACACTGTGAACATTTCCTCAATCTGAGAAACAGCATTTGGGAAATATTTAAAAAGAAAAATAAAATAAAGAGGGGCTAATAATTCTGACTGTATATGCAAGTTTTATTTATTTATTCATTTTTGTTAAAGACTTATTTATTTGTTTATTTATTTAGTCCAACGTATCTCCAGCAGTAAATGACCCTCCACATCTAAAGCTACTGGTCAGCCTACGATTCAGAAGCGTCTGTAAAACAAATCACTTATAAACCAACATCCGATCTTGCTGTATAGCTGAAGTGTGCAGTGGCTTTACTTCATATTCAACAACACGTTCTTGTTTTTTATCCAGACATTTAAAAAGAGCTTTGTTTAGAGCATTAATTACAATACTGTGAAATGCTGATGTTTTTATCTAAGGTGATCTTACTGGCAGAATCTTATACGGGTCCTGCCTACGGACACACATGCGTTCTGCTGATGGGTCGCTTTTTAGCTCAGGTTTACACACACTGTCAGACTTTTGGACAAGGGCGTGTGTGTGTGTGTGCATATGTGTGTCCCTGCTGATGTGAACTATTTTTTCTGTGTGTGTGCGTGCGTGTGTGTGAAATGCATCGATGCCAATCGCTGTATCTCTGATGATTTGCTAACTAGGGCAGCGATGCAATCTTAATTTGGACTGACCAGATCATCATCTTCATCATCATCTGCACGTCCTGCTTCATTTTCACACTCGTCCCACGTTTTTCTCCAGTTGTTCGGTGGCCAATCGCAGGCTCACCCTGTTCCTCTCTCTCTCTCCCAGTGGCTTCATTATCACATGCAAAGCAGACAGAAAAAACAGAGGACGCCTCTCTATCTGATGGTGTATATGAAACCAGTCAGGGACGCTGTTTGATTTGTCAGATAACGCTCAGAAATAAGGTAGAAAGCATTTCACTGGGGCAGAACCCTTTCAACAGGTACATATGAATACCTAAAACGTACCTTAATACCTAAAGTCCGCATGAACCGGAAGCTGCAGCCGTTTTTGTGTGTGTGTTGCGATCAGTTCCTAGAGAAACAAAATTAAATGAGAAAACAGTGGGCGTGGCTTGTTTTTCTACTATGAGCTGATTGGATGTAGTAAAGTGGGCGTTTCATTCTGAAAGATGGGGAAAAGGGTTTGAGGAGAGTCATTACAACCTAACAGACTCCTCCTCAGCACTTCTGTTGTCAAAATGACAGCTCAAGGGGTGTGGTTAAGTATGATAGCCACGCCCTAAAATCTCAGACAGACCTAATCTGAGAATGTAACTGAAAAGAAACTGGCTTTTTTGTTTTTTGGGATGCCTGTTAGTGTGCCCTTGTTAGTGTGCACTTAGTGCTGGATAAAAGATACTAATAGTTTCTCCTGTTTATCGATCCTGTTATATGTCATATACATTTATATTATTATATATTTTATTTTATATTTTTGTTGTTTGTGATGCCAAAGTTAGTGTGCACTTGTTAGTGTGCACTTGAGTTTTAGTGCACATTTAAGTCAAACAGGGCCTTTCAGTTTTGTTAAAATAATAAAAAAACCTTTTTCTGTGTTTGCATGCGCTGCAGCTTCCAGAATGCGCCCTTGTTAGTGTGCACTTGATTTTTAATGCATGTTAAAAGTAACAATAAGTGTCTTCCCTGCTCACCAATACTGTTATATACATTTATCAGATTATTTATTTATTTATATGTATATTTTTTTTGTTATTTGTGATGCCAAATTGTTAGTGTGCCCTTGTTAGTGTGCACTTGAGTTTAGTGAAAGAAATACAAGTTCACATTTAAGTCAAACAGGGCCTTTCGGTTTTATTAAATAATATTAATAATTAGGTTTTCCTATGCGTCTGTATGCACTGCTGCTTCCAGAATGCACCCTTGTTAGTTTGCATTTGAGTTTAGTGCTGGGTAAAGACTAAACAAGTCTCTCTTGTTAATCAATCCTTTGTTATAGTTATATAATTTATTATATTATTTATTATATATTTTTTGTTATTTCTGATGCCAAAGTGTTAGTGTGCCTTTGTTAGTGTACACTTAAGTTTAGTGCAACAAATACATGTTCACATTTAAGTCAACAGGCCTTTTGGTTTTATTAAATATAACATTTATTTATATAACATTTAAATAACTAATATTTATTAAATAATAATAATAATAATACATTTTCTGTTCATATGCATGCGCTGCAGCTTCCAGAATATGCCCTTGTTAGTGTGCACTTGAGTTTAGTACTAAGTAAAAAAGACAAAACAAAGTCTCTTCTCATCAATGCTGTGTTTATATAAATATTCTATATCATTTATTATATCATTCATTAATTTTCCTTTAGCTTAGTCTCTTATTTATCAGAGGTCGCCACAGCGGGCAACTATTCTGGCTTATGTTTTACGCAGCGGGTTGCCCTTCCAGCCGCAACCCAAGTACTGGGAAAATGATTTCTTACATGTTTGTTTCATTGAATTGTTTTTGTTATTTGTGATGCCAATGTGTTAGTGTGCCCTTGTTAGTGTGCACTTGAGTTTTTGGCACTTGAGTTTAGTCAAACAGTTTTATTAAAAAATTAATAATAATAACATTTTTCAGTGCGTCTGCATGCGATGCAGTTTCTAAAATGTGCCTTGTTAGTGTGTAATTGAGTTTAGTGCTCTGTAAAGCAGGCTAAAATAAGTCTCTCCTGCTCATCCATGCTGTATTAAATAAATTTATTATATTGTTTATTATATGTCATATAATTTTTTTCATTATTTGTGATGCCAGCGTGTAAGTGTGCACTTGAGTTTAGTGCCACAAATACATGTTTACATTTAAGTCAAACGGGCCCTTTCAGTTTTATTAAAATAAAATCATTTTTCAGTGCGTCTGCACGCACTGTAGCTTCTAGAGTGTGCCCTGTTAGTGTGCACTTGAGTTTAGTACACAGTAAGAGAGTAAATAAAAGTATCTTGCTCATCAATCCTGTGTTATAAGTTATATAAATGTATTATATTATATTATTTTTTTGTTATTGTGATGCCAATGTGTAAGTGTGCCCTTGTTAGTGTGCACTTGAGTTTAGTGCCACAAATACATGTTTACATTTAAGTCAAACAGGACCTTCCTGTTTTATTAAAAAATAAAATCATAAATTTTTTAGTGCATCTGCATGCAATGCAGCTTCCAGAATACACCCTTGTTAGTGTGCACTTGAGTTTAGTGCATGGTAAAATAGGCAAAAAATGTCTCTCCTGCTAATCAATGCTGTTATACATTTATTATATTGTTTTTTGTATGTCTTTTTTTGTTGTTGTTATTTGTGATGCCAAAGTGTTAGTGTGCCCTTGTTAGTGTGCACTTGAGTTTAGTGCCACAAATACATGTTTACATTTAAGTCAAACAGGGCCTTTCAGTTTTACTAAAAAATATAATAATACAAATTTTCAGTGCGTCTGAATGCGATGCAGCTTCCAGAATGCGCCCTTGATAGTGTGCACTTGAGTTTAGTACCCAGTAAGAGACTAAATAAAAGTCTCTCTATCCTATATGTTATATAAATGTATTATATAAATTTTTTTTATTATTTGTGATTCCAAAGTGTTAGTGTGCCCTTGTTAGTGTGCACTTGAGTTTAGTGCACGGTAAAAGAGACTTAAAAAAAGACTCCCTTGCTCACCAATGCTGTGTTATGTGTTATATAAATTTATATTATTTATTATAAATATACATATTTCTTGTGATGTCATAATGTAAGTGTGCCCTTGTTAGTGTGCACTTGAGTTTAGTGCAAGAAATACATGTTTACATTAAGTAAAACGGGGCCTTTCAGTTTTATTTATAAAATATAATAATAACATTTTTTAATGTGTCTGTATGCGATGCAGCTTCCAGAATGCACCCTTGTTAGTGTGCACTTGAGTTTAGTGCACAAAAAAGAGACTTAGAAAAAGACTCCCTTGCTCACCAATGCTGTGTTATATGTTATATAAATTTATATTATTTATTATAAATATACATATTTCTTGTGATGTCATAATGTAAGTTGCCCTTGTTAGTGTGCACTTGAGTTTAGTACACAGTAAGAGAGTAAATAAAAGTCTCTCTTGCTCATCAATCCTGTGTTATAAGTTATATAATGTATTATATTATATTTTATTTTTGTTATTTGTGATGCCAATGTGCAAGTGTGCCCTTGTTAGTGTGCGCTTGAGTTAGTGCCACAAATACATGTTTACATTTAAGTCAAACAGGGCCTTTCAGTTTTATTAAAATAAATCATAAAATATTTCAGTGTGTCTGCATGCGATGCAGCTTCCAGAATGCGCCCTTGATAGTGTGCACTTGAGTTTAGTGCATGGTAAAATGGCTAAAAATGTCTCTCCTGCTAATCAATGCTATTATATAAATTTATTATATGTTTATTGTATGTCTTTTTTTTTTTTTGTTGTTATTTGTGATGCCAAAGTGTTAGTGTGCCCTTGTTAGTGTGCACATGAGTTTAGTGCCACAAATGCATGTTTACATTTAAGTCAAACAGGGCCTTTCAGTTTTATTAAAAAATATAATAATACAATTTTTAAGTGAGTCTGAATGCGATGCAGCTTCCAGAATGCACCCTTGTTAGTGTGCACTTGAGTTTAGTACCCAGTAAGAGACTAAATAAAAGTCTCTCTTGCTCATCAATCCTATATGTTATATAAATGTATTATATTTAATTTTTTATTATTTGTGATTCCAAAGTGTTAGTGTGCCCTTGTTAGTGTGCACTTGAGTTTAGTGCACGGTAAAAGAGACTTAAAAAAAGACTCCCTTGCTCACCGATGCTGTGTTATATGTTATATAAATTTATATTATTTATTATAAATATACATTTCTTGTGATGTCATAATGTAAGTGTGCCCTTGTTAGTGTGCACTTGAGTTTAGTGCGCAGAAATACATGTTTACATTTAAGTAAAACGGGGCCTTTCAGTTTTATTAAAAAATAATAATAATAACATTTTTAATGTGTCTGTATCGATGCAGCTTCCAGAATGCACCCTTGTTAGTGTTTATTGTGTGGTAAAGAGACTAAATAAAGTCTCTCCTGCTCGCCAATGCTGTGTTATATGTTATATAATGTATATATTATTTATTGTACATTTCATTGATTTATTTATTGTTTGTTTTATTAGTCATGCCAAAGTGTTAGTGTGCACTTGTTAGTGTGCACCTGCGTTTGTGCATTGTAAATAGCCAAAAAAAAATCTCTCCTTCTCACCAATGCTGCTATATAATTTTATTATATTATTTATAATATATTTTATTGAATTTTGTTATTTGTGATGCCGAAGTGTTAGTCTGCACTTGAGTTTTTAGTGCAACAAATACATGTTCACATTTAAGTCAAACAGGGCCTTTCAGTTTTATTAAATAATAATAATAATAACATTTTCCAGTGCATCTGCGTGTGCTGCGGCGTCCAGAATGCGCCCTTGTTAGTGTGCACTTGAGTTTTAATGCGCGGTGATTAATACCGACTCACCTGCACCAGATATACGACTGTGGATTTTGTGCGTGTAATGAAATATTAGGCAGTAATCCGAGCGATGTAACACCGGGTCAGAGCGCCGGCTCAACATCAAGGATTAGTTTTTATCATTTTTTTAATATCTCTCCCATGGCTTGTAATGCATTAATTTAGACACACATTGAATTTATTGGAGAGGGAGGAAAGAAAAAAAGGCAATAGTCTTTTTTTCTGAAATAATGATCTGTGTAGGCTGTGCCGCTGGACAAAAAAAAAAAGAAGTATAATAATAATGACAAATAGAAGGATGAAAATCGGCCCCAAATCCTGCCGACGTACACGAGTACGAGCGCTTTTATTAAAAATTTTAATATCAAAGCCCTTGTACCAAGCGAATCAAATTATAATTTGAATGAGGGATGAATAAAAGCGAACACAAGAAAAGAAGTGTTGACATTGTGTGCTTTGAGAGGGAATTGGCGGCCTGAATCCTCCCGGTTTTGTTCGGTGAAGGTTTTCGTGAGGGAAAATTAAAGGTTATTGGGGTCAAAGAGGAAGGAAAAACATCCACGGTCAGAGGATTGTTCATTAAGACGTCTTGACTGGTCTGGGATGACAAAGTGACGTTTTTATTTATACTGGCACACTGAAAGTTTCTCCTGCTCATCAATGCGGTGTTATAAACATTTTATTTTATTTTATTTTATTTATTTTATTTTATTTTATTTTATTTTATTCATTCATTCATTCATTAATCTGGGGTTGCCACAGTGGAATGAACCACCAACTTATCCGTATGTTTTACACAGCGGATGCCCTTCCAGCTGCAACCCATCAATGGGAAACGTCCATACATGCTCATTCACTCACATACTACAAAAAATTTAGCTTACCCAATTCCCCTATAGCGCATGTCTGGACTTGTGGGGGGAAGTCAGAGCACCCGGAGGAAACCCCACCAACACGGGGAGAACATGCAAACTCCACACAGAAATGCCAACTGACCCAGCTGGGGCTCGAACCAGCTGGGAATTGTGCTACCCACTGCGCCACCGTGCTTCGCTTTTATTTCATTTCATTTCATTTCATTTTATTTTTTTTTCTCTCTTTTATTTATTTTATATATTTATTTTTATTTTATTTATTTTCATTCATTTCATTTTATTATTTATTTATTTTTCTCTCTTTTTATTTATTTTATATTAATTTTTTATTTATTTTCATTTTATTTTATTTCATTTTATTTTATTTTACTTTATTTTATTTTCTCTCTTTATTTTATATATTTATTTTTTTATTTTATATTTTATATATTTATTTTTCATTTTATTTTCTTGATTTTTTTTTCTTCTTTCTTTAATTTTTTATTTTCTTTTATTTATTCTCTTTCATTTATTGATATATATTTTTATTTTTTTATTTTATTTTTTATTTTTTGTGATGCCAAAATTCATTTTATTGTGTGTGTGTTTTTACAAGGGGCAACCTCCCGCTCTCCCTCGGGAAGCCAATACGGAAGTAACTAAAACTGCAATTCATCGACTCGCCTTGGGGGCTGGCTCCAGGAAGTCCAGGTCATTTCTGACTGCAATGGAAATTGGCCATTTTACAGCTGATAAAACATGTTTACAGCCTGGTACAAATGATGGCTTTGGTGCATAGAGCCATGATTAACCTTCATGACAACTGTGAGGGGGGGTGAATTTTGTATAACTCATCCGTTTCGTTTTATTAAGTTATATTAGTTTGCATAATTAAGGCGTGGCCACTTGAGTGACAGTAGGTCTCGCTGCTCGCTTCTCGTCACTGAGCTGATTACGGCTAATTAGCCGATAAACTCGCCATATACATCGCATTTTTGTGTTGGTTAATGTTTTTTACACAGTCAGCTGCCTTTTGGGATTATTTTTTACAATTATCGATGATATGGGATGCTGTGTGCACTTAATTGTGCTCACAAACCATTCACGTGGCCTTGTTTCCCATGTGAGTAAAGGTTATATACTTGGTATACCATCTCTATAAATGTGTGTGTGTTTTATTAAGGTCATTATCATTATAATGTTCTTTAGAGCTGTAATGCCCTCTAGAATGTGACAGATTGATTAGCTGTAGGCTCTAGATCAGTCATCTGAAGCGTTATCATACAGTGTATGCTGGAGTTCATCAATAGTCTTGCATTTACTAACACAGACTATATCTGAAGTGTTTGGAAGTAATTTGCGTTTTCCTCCTGTAGAAAAACGTCATGAGAGCAATGTTTAGTGGCTCAGTTGTTACAGCAGTGTTTTAAATGTAAAACACTTTATTGATATGTGTACAGCCAAGCAATGTGGTCAGACACACAAACGAGTCGAAGGTAATAAGTATTAAGCGTTCTCCCAAAGTAAGCTCTGTCTAAACCAGGTCTAAGCAAAGTTCCAGCAGGGTGTCTGTAGCTCCGCTCACTCTCCGCCTTTTTGCCCTTGTTGTATCCCGCGTGGATGCGATACGCGCGAACAAAATGGCGACGGTTGGCCACGCCTACTTGTAGCTTCATTTGCAGTCTTCAGAAAAACCTATGGGCGATGTCACGGATGCTTGAAGTGACAAGACAAAGGTTGTGTACACGTCGCAGATTGTGCGCTTCATATACCGCAACACAACATGCACTTTAAACCCATTCAAGATTAACAGGAGCCTATTCACGAAGAGACTCTTAAATCTCTTTATAGATGCAAAATAGACTCTGGTTAGACTGTCAGCCACACAATAAGACTCTGGGAACTTTTGCGCAATTCCAAATAAAGCACAATGAGAACAACGCCAACTTTTCCCGCGTTAAAAGCATCTTGTTTGACCTGTTGGCTTTAAAAAGATCGATATTCAGCGCTAAAATCATGAGAGGGAGAGAAAAGGAGAGAGGGAAGCAAGAGAACAAGACGCAGATGTACACTGGGCGTGCGCTTTCGAGTGAGGGAGAACGCAACGCAACACGGTCTTTTTTAAACACCAAACGGGCGCGGTAATGAGGGCATTAGGCGCGAACACCAGCTGACAGAAGTTGCCGCCGTTCCCGCACCAACTTTTCACCTCCGTAACACCCGAATCCCGCGAATGGATGTGCACTTCACTAATGATAAGGACTTGGAGAGCTGAGCCGCCTTGGTTGCCTTGAACTCGAGAGCATCGCTGGCGTAGTGTGTTGCAGTCAGTTTGAAAGCACCTGCGTCCAGTGTTGTTTCCCCCGCTCGGATGTTTTCTGCTCGCTGATTTTGTCCGGTTTATGTTTACTCAACGGGACTAGTGTTCTCCCGGAACGAAGAGGTGCGATGAGGCTGCTCTGCTGGAGCTTTCTGCTGCTCATCCAATGGATCCTGAGAAAGGTATGAGAGCACGTTTTCTTTTTAGTTTAACATCTGTAAATGTTGACAGAATTTAGGATGTGGTCACTTTATGAATCTCGCTTTGCGATGTTGTTTTAATAACAATAAAGGGAATAAAATCACAGTGTGATTTCAGGCTAAAATCAAATATCCCATTAACTTTCTTATTCTGAGAGTATAGGAGCGTCTAAATATTCATATGGATTTGTGATCGAAGTGCAATCATACTTTTTTTGTTTTAAATGTTGTTATTTTAATCAAAATTGAGTGAAATATGGAGAATTCCTGCCAAA
The DNA here is from genome assembly GCF_903798145.1 of Danio aesculapii. Lineage (NCBI taxonomy): Eukaryota > Metazoa > Chordata > Actinopteri > Cypriniformes > Danionidae > Danio > Danio aesculapii. Next base: position 62,274,591 of record NC_079440.1, read on the forward strand.
ATTAAGTTCAATTTGCTCTAATTATTAATTCAGAAATTAAACCTAATGCCTGGTTGTTCATACCCAAAACTGGGTTGAAATAACCTGAGCGTTTTCTGAGTGCACCTATAGGTATTGAGATGTGAAGACTGTGTCTTTGGCAAGCAATTCAAATCTCAAATTCACACTGCACATTCTCATTATTTCTTACACACTAATAAATAAAACTACACAATCTTTCACTTGTTTTCGCACATGAATTGTTCATAATGATCTTAAATTTACATATTAGTACCTAAAAATGCCAAAACGTGCCGTTTAGCTACTAATTTAAGATATTAATATTGACTCTTTTAATGTCTGCCAGAGATGGCTTGTGTATTTTTATTATTTCTGTGAGTGTGTTAAATATCAAGTCTTTAATGAACATGCATAAGTGTGTGTGTGAGCAGAAACACACATTTCGCTGTCAGATATTCCTCCTCATCTTCATACTGGCCTCGCAGTGGCCTGATGCGAGGAATACAAAAGGGCAGCTGCCACATTTATTTTGTTTTCACATTTTTGCGTGATGCCTGAGATTACTAGTGAGGGAATTTGTGCAGCTGATATTAACATCAAGCCAGCAAACAGCCTTTTTGATGGTCTCTACCTGAAATAAAGCATTTAAGATGATGAAGTTTCATCATCTGTTAACAAAAATGCCAACGTGCGGCTGTCTGGAGACTGTTGTTTGACTTAAAAGCCTTGTTTAATCTTGAAAAGGCTGTTTATGATCTGGCTCGTCTTCACTTCTCTGCGAAACCATCACAGTGTAAGACTTATTCGCTGGAGATTCAGATACACAATCAAAGACACGACACAATGGTGTATTTTAAGATGAATAAATAAACTATAGGTCAGTTTTGGGGTTGGGCAAGTGCAGTTTATTAGGGGTATTTTTATAAGGCAAGCACCATCTTATTGATGATCCCATTACCTCCCTCTGTAAGTGTGATCATGTCATAATGACCCAACAGTAAATCGCAGCCATGTATCACAGTCTTGTCCTGCCAGCGCAGAGAAATATGGCTCAGATCTTTTATGCTTGGTCCGCTTTATTAATGTCTTTATTCTCCTCTTGTTCAATATAATCTCATTTTTAATGCAACTCATTTTAGCGATCAGAGATCCATATCTCACGCTTTACACAGTACAAGAGTGATTATTAAAGCATATTTTACTTTAGCTTACATTTTTATGACCCCCGTACATCAAGAGGCCGCGGTTTGCTCCTAAACGCAGCTCATAATGTTTGTTCCCACGACGCAATTTGCATATAAAATTGTGCGTATTTTAAGCTGGTTTTTGGGGCTCATCACATGTCAGAAGTGTGCTCAGTGGAACGGTGTGTTAGTGCATTGTGAAATGAATGCTGTCTTATCCGTTGCTAATAAATGGATCCAATTTACAAAGCTGCATGCAAAAAAGAAAAGAAAAAAAAAAGTTGCACCAGCAGGGTTTTTTTTCTCACCACCCTGCTCAAACCCCACCCGCTTGCTTGTGTAATCCATCATATTAATGATAAAAGCGATCATATTACAGACTCCATCCAGAGTGGTGCTTTTATTTCACAGTTTACTGTCTCATCTTTGATGATTGATATGATAAGAGGATATTGTGTGCCTATTAAAGAGCAGTGCTTAACGCAGTTGATCAGAAAGGTGTTGTTTTTAGCATTTTTTTTAAGCATTGAATGACAGGTGATCCAACCTGACTCTTAGTAGATTGTCATGTTTGTGGAGTTTATAAAATATACTGATGATACTAAAGAGGTCACGTTGCATGATTTTGCATGCATGTTCTTTAAGCAGTGCTTAATGCAGTCTATCACAATGCATTTATTAAGTTTTGTGAATCATGCATTGATTGACAGGTGATGCAACCTGACTGTTGGTAGACTGTCATGTTTTGTGATAAATCATAGGGATGATGATAAGAGGGCATTGAGCACAGCTTAATGAATGCAAAATGTGCATGCATGTAAAGTCACGCCTTCTCTTATGGGAATTCTTCTATTTTTTAAAATCGTGCTCTTATTGACAGGTGATGCAGTCCGACTTTTGTTAGATTGTCATGTTTTATGATCTTTATGAAATGTAATGATGCTAAAGAGGTCATGTGGAAGGATTTTGCATGCTTTCCATAATCAGTGCTTAATGCAGTCTATCAGAATCTTTATTTTTAAAAATTTTTGCTTTTTATTATAATGTGAATCGTGCTTTGACAGGCAACAACCTGACTCTTAGTAGTAGATTGTTATGTTTTGGGATGTTATAAATTGTAATGAGACTAAAGAGGTCATATAGCGTGCTTTTACATGCATGCACATTTTGCATTCATTAAGCAGTGCTATCAGAATGTTTTTACACATTTTTTTTAGCATTTTTATTTATCATGTGAATCGTGCTCTTATTGACAGGTGATGCAACCCGAATCTTTTTAGATTGTCATGTTTTGTGGTGTTTATAAAATATAGTGATGATACTGTAGACTGCATTAAGCACTGCTTAATGAATGCATAATGTGCATGCATGTAAAATCACAGCACTGCTCTTTTTTAGAATTCTTGTATTCAATCGTGCTTTTATTGACAGGCGATGAACCCACTCTTGTTAGATTGTCATGTTTTATGATGTTCATAAAATGTAATGGTACTAAAGAGGTCATATGGCACGCTTTTGCATTCATGCATATTATGCATTCCATAAGCAGTGCTTAATGCAGTCTATCAGAATCTTCATACATTTGATTAGATTTTTTGCTTTTATTATAATGTGAATTGTGCTTTGATAGGTGATATTAGATTGTCATGTTATGTGATGATTATAAATGTAGTGATGATACTAAGAGGTCATGCGGCAGGATTTTGCATGCATTCACATTTTGTGTTCATTAAGCAGTGCAGATTTTGACATTTATTAAAATGTTTTATTATTTATTGCCTTTTTTATCATGTGAGTCTTGTTTGATTTAAAGGTGACGCAACCTGACCCTTATTAGATTCTCATGTTTTGAGCTGTTTATAAAATGTAATGAGACTAAAGGCATCATATGGTGTGCTTTTGCATGCATGCTAGGCATGGGCCGGTATAGGATTCTGACGGTATGATAAAATGACGGTACCTTGGATAAAAATATCACGATTTTGTGATTACTGCTCTAAAATAAGTTCTTTATAAATGTCTGGGTAAAAAACTAAAAAAATTCCCTTTTGAACACAGTTATTTTATTTTGAAAAACATTTCTAATATTTTGGAACAGTAAACGTGTCAGGCTAAATGAATCATTGAATTCTGCTGTCTTCATTTGTTTTGAATCAGGTTTTTTTACAATTTAAAATGGCATCTTTTCTGCTGAAGATTCTGTTGTCCTAAAAAACAAAAACAAAAAAGTAAAGAACTGACACATACCTTAGGAACCGTATTGAAGAATTTGGACTGTTTTAAAACCTTGACTTTTCCAAACAGCAATATACCTTAAAAACATTAATCGTCCCATGCCTAATACATGCACATTATGGATTCATTAGGCAGTGCTTAATGCAGTCTATCAGAATCTTCATACATTTGATTAGATTTTTTTGCGTTTTATTATAATGTGAATTGTACTTTGACAGGTGATATTAGATTGTCATGTTATGTGATGATTATAAATGTAGTGATGATACTAACGAGGTCATGCGGCAGGATTTTGCATGCATTCACATTTTGCGTTCATTAGGCAGCGCAGATTTTTACATTTATTTAAATTTTTTAATTATTTTATTTATGGCATTTTTTTATCATGTGAATCTTGTTTGATTTAAAGGTGACGCAACCTGACCCTTATTAGATTCTCATGTATTGAGCTGTTTATAAAATGTAATGAGACTAAAGGCGTCATATGGTGTGCTTTTGCATGCATGCTAGGCATGGGCCGGTATAGGATTCTGACGGTATGATAAATGACGGTACCTTGGATAAAAATATCACGATTTTGTGATTACTGCTCTAAAATAAGTTCTTTATAAATGTCTGGGTAAAAAACAAACATTTTTTTCCCTTTTGAACACAGTATATTTATTTTGAAAAACATTTCTAATATTTTGGAACAGTAAACGTGTCAGGCTAAATGAATCATTGACTTCTGCTGTCTTCATTTGTTTTGAATCAGGTTTTTTTACACAATTTAAAATGGCATCTTTTCTGCTGAAGATTCTGTTGTCCTAAAAAAAAAAACAAAAAAGTAAAGAACTGACACATACCTTAGTAACCGTATTGAAGAATTTGGACTGTTTTAAAACCTTGACTTTTCCAAACAGCAATATACCTTAAAAACGCTAATCGTCCCATGCCTACATGCACATTATGGATTCATTAGGCAGTGCTTAATGCAGTCTATCAGAATCTTCCTACATTTGATTAGATTTTTTGCTTTTATTATAAGTGAATCGTGCTTTGACAGGTGATATTAGATTGTCATGTTATGTGATGATTATAAATGTAGTGATGATACTAAAGAGGTCATGTGGCAGGATTTTGCATGCATGCACATTTTGTGTTCATTAGGCAGCGCAGATTTTTACATTTATTTATTTTTTATTATTTTATTTATGGCATTTTTTTATCATGTGAGTCTTGTTTGATTTAAAGGTGACGCAACCTGACCCTTATTAGATTCTCATGTTTTGAGCTGTTTATAAAATGTAATGAGACTAAAGGCATCATATGGTGTGCTTTTGTATGCATGCTAGGCATGGGCCGGTATAGGATTCTGACGGTATGATAAAATGACGGTACCTTGAATAAAATATTATGATTTAGTGATTACTGCTGTAAAATAAGTTCTTTATAAAAGTCTGGGTAAGAAACTATTAAAAAAAATTCCTTTTGAACACAGTATATTTTATTTTGAAAAACATTTCTAATATTTTGGAACAGTAAACGTGTCAGGCTAAATGAATCATTGACTTCTGCTGTCTTCATTTGTTTTGAATCAGGTTTTTTTTTACACAATTAAAATGGCATCTTTACTGCTGGAGATTCTGTTGTCCTAAAAAACAAAAACAAAAAAGTAAATAAATAACTGACACAGAAATTTGGACTGTTTTAAAACCTTGACTTTTCCAAACAGCAATATCTTAAAAACGCTAATCGTCCCATGCCTAATGCATGCACATTATGGATTCATTAGGCAGTGCTTAATGCAGTCTATAAGAATTGTTGTATTTATTTTTTAGATTTTAAATCTTGTAAATCATGCTTTGATTGAAACGTGAGGCAACCTGCCTGTTATGCTGCATGTTTTATGATGTTTATAAAATGTAATGATACTAAAGAGGTCATGTGGCGTGCTTTTGCATGCACATTATGCTTTCCATAAGCAGTGCTTAATGCAGTCTATCAGAATCTTCATACATTTGATTTTGTTTTGTATTGTAATGTGAATCATGCTTTTACAGGTGATGCAAAACGGACTGTCATGTTTTGTGATGTTTATAAAATGTACTGATGTACTAAAGACCGCTTAATGCATAATGTGACAGGTGATGCAACCCGACTCTTATTAGATTGTCATGTTTTGATGATGTTATAAAATGTAATGATACTAAGCAGATAATTTGGCAGGATTTTGCATGCATGCACAATATGCATTCAATAAGCTGTGCATTTTTAAAAATCATGTGAATGATTGATTGACAGATGATGCAACTCCACTCTTAGATTGTCATGTTGTCATATGGCATCATTTTGCATGCATGCACACACATTATGCATTCACTACAACAACAAACAAACAGTACTTCCTTAATCACATCATTGTTTTGTTGTAAAATGATCTTAGTGTGTCTTTGAGTGATCCGCTAATGATGATGTGTCAGTGATTGACAGTGTCTGGAGGTTAATGAATACAGTAAATAATGGCTCTCACTTGACTGAAGCCTGCAATTAAAGTGAATTATTGGGGAAGCCCTGGACGCTGCTTTTCATATTGACGCTGCAGTTAAGTCTTTATGTGGATTTGTCTCACTTAAACCGTGTCCTAACCAGGCGCGACACGACTAGATTCCTGCGACAAGCAATTCATCTGTCCAAACTGAAAGCCATTAGCTGATGTGTCATAGAGCGCAAACAGTGACCGCCACACACTTTATCACTCCAAGTATCTGTTTTTTCTCTTTGCCATTTCACAGCACAGAATATCCAGAAGTGTGCGCTTAAATTCCTCACATAAATGAACGAAGCACTCGTGATGCATTGATAATGACGTAATTAAATCAGATACAATTATTCCTATTAAATAAATGAGTGTAGCAATAAAAGAATAAATAATAAAGCATAATTAAATAATAAAAATATATAAAGCAAGTTACTTTAATACTACAATTGCAATAAATTAAAAATGTATTTTTTATAGATTTTCTTTTTACTTGTGTAATAAATGGATTAAAAATCAGTAGTTTTGTTTATTAATTTGTTTTATCTCTACAGGTTTAGAGAGACTCTATTATTGTGATTCACCATTCCTCTTTTGCTCTATATAAAATCATGTAAAGTTAGACCCTATTTAGTTTCTCCATAGGGAAATCGCTCTTTTATAAGAACTGATAACCTTGCTTTTGTGAGCTTTAAGGTTGTTAATTGTATATATTTGGTTTTGTTAACTCATCTGTTTGCATTAATTCAACTTATTTTTTATAGCAGAATTAATGCATAAAGGAAGAGGAAGGAAATCATTTGCACCTTTTTTATTTTGCACTTTGCACATTTTGTGGCCTCTGATTTAGCATATTCTTTTTTTTTTTTTGGTGCTTTGTACCCTGCATATACGTGTGCAGATTTTTGTTACAGCTAATAACTACATTGCCCATGATGCTGTGCAACAATCCTACAATGAGTTGCTATTTTTGGTGGAAACTAGTTAATTTCTGAAACCATTCAGCGAAGTGTAATAGAAGTGTGATGCCTGAAACTACTTTAGCTGTGCTTTTCTGTGAAAATAACGGCACACCTTAAAATACTCATCAGCCATCAGAATAAAGCATTCAGCAACTGTGTATTATTAATAAGCAACACTTACAGTTTTTTTTATTGAATACATTTAAGATCAGGACCATAGCCATGGGGGTTTGGAAGACCCCTCACTGACAAAGGTCGAGACATTGTCTCACATGAGCTCATTCATCCTATTTCGACTGCTATACCATCATAAATAGTCAAAATAACTTGCCAAAAAAGGCTTTAAGACCAAGTCCACATCCAGCTGTGCAAGAAATCATCTGACATAAGCAAACTCATCTTTCGCCACGATATTGTTTTTAATTAGGGAAAACATTTGACAAGTAACTTTGTTAGAAAACTTGGACCTTATTCATAAAAGAAATCATGACCAATAAAAAAGTGTGAAGCTCCAAATGTGGCCCATATTAAAAACTATTTCATTTGCTATTTTGGCTATTGTTGTTATTCATGAATTTTCAGAGAGAATTAAGAGAGGCTAGAATAATGTGAAGCTCTTAATAATGATAATAATAATAATAATAATAATAATTATTATTATTATTATTATTATTATTATTTATTATTATTGTTATTATTAATATGAATATTATGTTTACAATTTTTATTATTCAAATGGCCAAATTCTGACTGAGGAAAGTTGAATGTGCCGGCCAGTAGTTATTTGCCTTATAAATCACAATAGGCTACAGTTTATAATTTTAAAACTTTTTTTTCCAATGATATTATGATGTTTGTTTTTTAAAAAATAAATATTTGTCATATTTCATATTAAATATTTAGGAAATATTTTTGGAACATCAAAAAGTGTGGTTATGATGAACATCCGGCAAGCTAATTCAGGTAAAAAGTACTGCTTAAATTGTAACCTAAATTCAGTATTTAAATTTCATAATTAAATGAAACATTAGGTGTATAACTGCAAAAAGGTCCCTTCAGGCTGGCTACGGGCCTGAAGGTGTTTTATCTTTTAAAATACATTTTATTTATTTATTTATTTATTTATTTATTTATTTATTTATTCATAATTGACTGTCACTGGCAACACCCAGTGGATATAGATATTTCCTTTATTAAAGCTGTTAAAGGTATAGTTCACCAAAAATGTAAATTATGTCATCATATACTCATCCTTTTACTTGTTCAAAACCTATTTACATTCTTTCTTCTATTGAACACAAAGTAGATATCTTGAAGAATGCTGGAAACCAGTAACCATTGACTTCTATAGTATTTGTTTTCCTACTGTGGAAGTCAGTGGTTTCCAATTTAGCAAACATTCTCATGATTATCTTTATTGACAAAAGACGATATTCTGAAGGTTGGAAACACTTATAGTTGTAGGTTAATTTAATTTTTGGCTGAACTGTCCCTTTAAGTTCAGACTAGTGTGTTTTATTAATATAATACTGTTGAGGGCAAACTATTCGCCCTAATGTGCAATATGTATATTTGTTTTTCAAATATTTCCCAAATGAAAGGGATTTTTCACAGGATGTCTGATAATATTTGTTCTTCTGGATGAAGTCTTATTTGTTTTATTTTGGCTAGAATAAAAGCAGTTTTAATTGTTTTAAACTCATTTTAAGGTCAATATTATTAGCCCCCTTCAGCAATATTAGTTTTGGATTGTCTCCAGAACAAATCACTGTTATACAATAACTTGCCTAATTAACTTTACCCTAATTAACCCAATGAAGCCTTTAATTGTCACTTTAAGCTGAATACTAGTGTTTTGAAGAAGATCTAGTCTAATATTATTTTACTGTCATCATGACAAAGAGAAAATAAATCAATTAGAAATCAGTTATTATGTTTAGAAATGTTTTAAAAAAACTCAGTTAACGAGATATTGGTGAAATATATGAAATAATTTAAATTAAACTAATTCAGAATATGTTTTTATGCAGCATATGCCCTTCCAGCCACAATCCAGTACTGGGAAACACCCATACACTCTCACATTCACACACACTCATACACTATAGCCAATTTAGTTCATGAATGGGCTATATGCAGAGCTCATGTTTTTCAGCAACGATGAACTTCCGGTGAAAGCTTTATGTGACTATTTTCAATTTCATACGGTTCCCTTTACAGCATCGATGTGGTAATGTAATTAAAATATAATCAGCTAAATAGACTTAAGCATTCATTGATTGTTAAAGTGTAAAAAGAGACGAAAGACCGTTTAAACGCAGCGGCGTCATTTAGCCGCAGGCTAGCGCAAAAACTCCACTGAAAAATACTAGGATGAAATTAATTTCCATATTTTAAAGACATGGTGTGGAAAAATATCATTTACTTCAGTGCTTCTTGTTTGGACTGTGAGGGAAACCGGAGCATGTGGAGGAAACCCACGCCAACATGGGGAGAACATGCAAACTCCCACACAAAAATTCTAAGTGGACTCAAACCAGCAACCTTCTCCCTAAACACAAATAAACACAAAACAAGATATTTTGAAGAATGCTGGAAACCAGTAACCATTGACTTCTATTGTTCCTACTATGGAAGTCAATGGTTACTGATTTACTGAACATTCTTCAGAATAAATATAACACTTATTTTTGGTTTGCAAACACTTATAATAGTGAGTAAATAAATTTTTGGGGGTAAACTGTCCCTTTAAGTTCAGACTAGTATGTTTTTATGAATTTTATTAATTATTAGCCATCCTGTGCAATATATATATATATATATATATATATATATATATATATATATATAATATATATATATATATTATATATATATATATATATATATATATATATATATTCTTTTTCAAATGTTTCTCAAATGATGTTGAACAGATTCAGGAATTTTTCACAGTATTTCATATAATGTTTTTCTTCTGGAGAAAGTCTTACTTGTTTTATTTCGGCTAGAATTAAAGCAGTTTTTTAATTGTTTTAAACCCATTTTAAGGTCAATATTATTATTAATATTATTATTTTGGATTGTCTCCAGAATAAACCACTGTTATACAATAACGTGCCTAATTAATTTTATCGTAATTAACCCCAATTAACCTAGTTAAGCCTTTAAATGTCACTTTAAGCTAAATACTAGTATCTTGAATAATATAGTCAAATATTATGTGCTGTCATCATGGCAAAGAGAAAATAAATCAACTAGAATGTTTAGAAATGTGTTTAAAAATTCTCAGTTAAACAGAAATGGGGTAAAAATGTGAAGTAATTGAAATTAAACAGGAAGGCGAATAATTCAGACTTCAACAATATGTGCTTAATTGAGAAAATAAAGTGGGTGGGCACTAAAGCACTCTGGAATATAGTAGAACAGCATCATGAACCAATCAGAGTCAATGTGGGCGGAGCCAGTGCATAAACTGACCAAACACCATCAAAAACGTTCATTCTCATCCTGGATTTTCAGCTGAAGACAAAGCTCAGATCAACACAGAGAAGTAAAATCTGGTTAGTGTTCTCCGTTAGTGTCAGTTCAGATGATATAATAGCACAGCTGTTGACAGAAGTGTTAAAAATACATAGCTGTGTGGTTTAAAGCCTCCGCATGACTTGAAGGCCCAGACAAGCGCAACAGTGATTTCTTGTGTTCATTACATTATTTATCACACATCATCGTTATCAATAAATAAAGCCAAGGCAAGTGATATAAATCGTGGAGCTTCTTTCTTTTTTTTTACAGATGTGAAGTTGAGTTAAAATACAGAAATGAATAATGATGGGTACGTTTACAAGTGCTCTGAAGCGAATCCTGCCCAAGGTCTTTCTCGGAGACCACTTTATTCATCAAACCCCCCGTCAGCTTGACTGATGAAGCGCACGAGGTGAACAGAAGAAGAAAAACAGCCCAAAATCGGCTCTCTGTGCTGAGATTTCCTCAACTAACCTCTGCGTTGACACTAACCGCAGCTTTACCGCCCGTCTGACCTGGAAAAACCAGATATTGTAGAGCTTGTCATTCAGTTTTTATTTACTACTGTGTATGTGTGTAATTTACTCAGGTTTTTACATTTATTATTAATGCATAAAATATGTATATACTCTGAACAGCATAAATGGGTTGTATTTATCTGTTTATCAGTAATATAGACTATATATTTGTGCATTTGAACAAAACAGTTTTATTGAACAGATGCTCATTAAAATAAGAGATTATATTATATTATATTATATTATCTTACATTATATTATATTATGTTATATTATATTATATTACATTATATCATATTATATTACATTATATTATATTATATTATATTATATTATATTATATTATATTATATTATATTATATTAATATATTATTATTATTATTATTATTATTATATTATTATTATTATAATATTGAACTTAAAATTCTTTTTTTTGTTTATAAAGCCTCAATTCCAGCCCAAACTATATTTACAAATAAGACTTTCTCCAAAAGCAAATATATAATAGGTAATCCTTGAAACTGCCTTTATGTCGTAACCATCCCTTGGGAACTAATTGAAAAATAATAAAATAGCAGAAAAACTAAATATTTCAATGTCAGTTTTCTCCAGTACTGTGCAGCCCTACTAGATAATGTTTTCATTCATATAGATTTAAAGTCAGCTTGAAATGGAAAATGTTCCATATGGTGTCACATCCAATTGACACAGTGCTGAAATTAGAGAAAATGTAGGCTATAGAACTGATTGGATTGTTGGAAGACGGGCATTTCTAACCAACATAGAAAGATTGACGAATGAATGAAAGCAGGGCAGAACCGAGACATGCAGCGAAAGCCCCACCCCAAAGCACTGATAGCCCCGCCCTAAAAGTCCATTACAAATTTCCATTACAAAGCGCTAATTGCTCCACCCGTAAGCACTTATATCCCGACCCAAGGCACTGCTTCAAAAGACTTATAGCACTAATAGCTCCACCCTAAAACACTTTTATATCCCCACTCCAAAGCACTGATAACACTGCTTTAAAAGACTGAAAGCCCACCCAAAGCACTGATAGCTCCAGCCTAAAGGACTGAAAGCCACACCCCAAAGCACTGATAACCCCACCTTAAAGAACTGTAAGCCACACCCCAAAGCACTAATAGCCTCACCCTAAAGCACTTATATCCCTGCCCCAAAGCACTGATAACTGCTTTAAAGGACTGAAAACCCCACCATAAAGCACTGATAGCTCCGCCCCAAAGGACTGAAAGACACACCACAAAGCATTAATAGCCCCACCCTTAAGCACTTATATTACTGCTCCAAAGGACTGAAAGCCCCAACTAAAGCACTAGTCCTGCCCCAAAGAACTGATAGCTCTGCCCTAAAGGACCGGAAGCCACATCCCAAAGCACTAATAGCTCCACCCTAAAGCACTTATATCCCCACCATACCTGCCAACATTTGTTTCCTAAAATCTGGGACACCGTGATGTGCGCGTGTATTGATTTTGGTGTGAAGTGGGAGCATTGTGCTGCGGGCGAACTGAAGAGCGTGGAGCGGGTATGGAGATGGTTGCGCGTTGGTTTTGGTGCGCATGGGGACTAGGCATGTGCCGGTATCTCATTTTCATGCTGCGATTAATTGATTGAGCTTTTATCACGGTATACGGTATTATCACGATATTGTAATTTTACTAGAGAAACAGGTAAAAAAACACAAAAAACTTCAGTTTCGTCAACTTAGAAACTTAAATAACTTTTAATTAACTAAAAGTACTTTAAACATTTAAATACAAATAAATATAAATAAAACAATACACAATATAAAGTAAACTTGAGCAATTATATCAAAGTGAATGTGCAAAGGGAAAACCGTCTTCGATCAGCAATCCCTCTGCATTTTTTTGGAGCCCAAATATTTCCAAACCTCTGCCTTTTTTTTTTTTTGAAGGGGGATATATTGTCGGCAGCGTTCCTCCTTCCGCCATGCTTCTTCTTCATGTGAGGATTAGAGAGCGGTGGCAGCGGCGGCGCGCGCGTGTGCACACAGTGCTTCTACATGCGGGGATTGTTTACATCAGAGTGCGCATCAGTTCTGCGCAGCATATACGCAGTGTTTCTTCAAGCGGTTGATGAAAATAGCTAAGGCGCGTTCTAAGAATATAAATTCGGATCTATTATTTTTTCACGGTATTTTGAAGTGCCCGCAATAACAATATCGTGCATATTCATTACCGTGATTTATCGCATTACCGAATACCGGCACAAACCTAATGTACCTGACTGTACCAAAAAGATGAGGACCAGGGGGGTGGGGTGGAATTCCGGGAGCTTTCCGGGGGACAGAACAATACAGGAGATGGTTCCAATAAACGGGAGTGTATGATCCCCACCCCAAAGCACTGATAACACTGCTTTAAAGGACCGAAAGCCCCACCCCAAAGCACTGATAAGACTGCTTTAAAGGGCCGAAAGCCCCACCCCAAAGCACTAATAGCCCCCCTTAAAGAAGTGAAAGCCAGGACCCCAAAACATTTAAAGGCCTCACTCTAAAGCATTTATATCCCCACTCCAATGCACTAATGGACACTGCTTTAATGGACTAAAAGCTCCGCCCTAATGGACTGAAAGCCACTCCCCAAAGCACTGATTGCCCCACCCTAAAGCACTTATATCCCCACCCCAAAGCACTGATAAGACTGCTTTTAAAGGGCAGAAAGCCCCACCCAAAATCACTTATAGCTCCACCCTAATGGAATGAAAGCCACACCCCAAGCACTAATAGCCCCACCCTTAATCACTTATATCTTAAATTACTCATAGACCTGCCCCCAAAATAATTGATCGTCTCGTCCTAAAAGATTGAAAGTCTGAAATCTGGACTTTACAATCTACATTGTAAAAAGCGCAATATAAACATAAATTGAATTTAATTAATTGAAAGCCCCGCCCCAAATAACTGAAAGCCCCGCCCTAAAGGAATTCATGGAGGAGGTGGTTACGGCTCTGAAGGAAAGATTCTGATTGTAAATACATTTTTACAAAATAATGAAGTGCACAGATGCATTGTTTTTAACAAGAACTACTATATTAACTGTCAAGAATAATGGTACTTACAAAAATAGAGGTCACTGGGTCAGAACCTTTTCAAAAGGTATATACATGTACCTGAAGGGGCCATAGTGGTACCTCAGGTCCTTTTTTAGGTGTGTTTGGACACTAAAATATACATTTGAGGTATCACGTGGACTGTTTTGGTACACAAGTATCTATTGAAAAGGCTCTGCCTCATGCCAGCTCCCGTACTTTCATTTCTGAGAGTATTCACCGAAAAACAAGAGGAGTACATTTTGATTTTGTGCTGACTTTAATTCCACATCGGTCACCCCTGAATCTGCCGATTTAAACCACCCAATCAGACTGCTCGGATTACCTAAGCCCCGCCCCCAGCAGCATGCTGAGCTCCGCCTCTGTGTTCTCCAGCAGCGGTTGATCTGTTTCCCCAGAGCGAAGCAAACGCTGGCCTGCATTCAGTGCTTCAGCCTCAGCCAGAGACGCCCAGAGCTCCAGAACTGCGTCCTCACAGCACATTTGAGAGAATATATTACACTTCTGTTGAATTAGTGAGCGCTCGGACGGCTGGGGGGTTGCAGTGACCACTGATGGGGAAACTTTCAGCAGTAGAGTTGCATTTCTACAGAACCAAAATCAGTGTAAAACAGTTGTGTAAAGGGCAGATAGCACATTGAATCAGACCTGAGTGTAAGAGAGAGATTCAGTGTTTGTGTGTGAGTGTGTGTGTGAGTGTGTCGTACTATGTTCAGTGTTAGTGTGTGTGCACGTGTGTGTGTGTTTGTTCATGCATGTGTTTGTGTATGTGAGTGTGCTTGTGTGTGTGCATGTTGGAGAGAGAGATAGTGTGTGAGAGAATGGGTGTGTGTGTGGTAGTGTCAGAAGTCACAGCACAGCTGATAGTGTTATGTCAGATTGTTCATTTTCTGGCTGCGGCGTCTCGCGTGTTTCATCTTCCAGACTCAGAGGAGGAGATGATGATAATAGATTATAAAGTCTAAATGGGAATCAGTCTGGAACTATTCCCATCCACACTCTCACAGCCCAGCAAATGAACAGCGCAACACACTCCAGTGCATCAGGAGAGCTGCTGCGCGAGGTGTGAACAGCACACACACTCAGATTTAACAGCGGAAAGAAGTTCATTTCATTCACAGATCACTGAAAGATCCGCACAGCTTTCAGCTCAGTCTGTTCTGTGAGAATATCATATATTTATTTAGCCTGGAAATGCTGGCTAATCTTGTCAGATATATAGAACTAAAACTAACTAGAGCTTGGGGATATGACCGTTTCTGAAAATTCTGTCAATTATTAGTTTATATACACTCACCGGCCACTTTATTAGGTACACCTGTCCAACTGCTTGTTAACGCGGATGTCTAATCAGCCAATCACAAGGTAGCAACTAGTCAATGAATACGGTCAAGACGATCTGCTGCAGGTCAAAGCGAGCATCAGAATGGGGATTTAAGAGACTTTGAATGTGGCATGGTTGTTGGTGCCAAACGGGCTGCTCTGAGTATTTCAGAAACTGCTGATCTACTGGGATTTTCATGCACAACCATCTCTAGGGTTTACAGAGAATGGTCCGACAAAGAGGAAATATCCAGTGAGCGGCAGTTCTGTGGGCGCAAATGCCTTGTTGATGCCAGAGGTCAGAGGAGAATGGCCAGACTGGTTCCAGCTGATAGAAAGGCAACAGTAACTCAAATAAGCACTCGTTACAACCGAGGTCTGCAGAAGAGCATCTCTGAACACACAACACGTCCAACCTTGAGGCAGATGGGCTACAGCAGCAGAAGACCACACCGGGTGCCGCTCCTGTCAGCTAAGAACAGGAAACTGAGGCTACAATTCACACAGGCTCACCAAAACTGGACAATAGAAGATTGGAGAAACGTTGCCTGGTCTGATGAGTCTCCATTTCTGCTGCCACATTCGGATGCTCGGCTCACAATTTGGCCTCAACAACATGAAAGCATGGATCCATCCTGCCTTGTATCAGCGGTAATATTTTACTCATGTAAATGATGAAAAAGTATTACTGTGAACAATGTATTTCATAAAGCGATAGACTTTTTATTTTCTCCATATGATACAAATCATCATATTGCACAGCCCTAAAACTAACTGTGTAACAAACTCCCAAAAAACCACTATGCAGCTCAATTATTTAGCACTTTATCATAACTTCATTTCATTGTGTGAAATCCATTTACATTTGGGAAACAGATAGTTAATGAGTTAGTTTTTATGCATAATTTCAGCAGTCACGGTTTGTATGTCATCTGTTTGTATGTACTAAATCCTCAATGACATGTATGGCCTGTGGAGGGCGCAGTCTCCAACAGCACAGTGACTGAGACTTTAACATGATTATTAATATATTCTCACATGCAATAACACAATTTATAGTAAATACTTTAGTGTTTTGTAATCATACTACACAGTTCATTATGCTGTATATATTAGAGTATCTACAACTATTTGTTAATAAATGCTTCAGCATACTGTGGTACTAACTTTAGTGAACTGACAAACTAAAAAATACTGTAGTGTACTTTAAGTTTTACTACAGCAAACTGGTGTATAAGTTTATTATGTTTATTATAGCTGTAGAAAACTACAGTGTTGGCTCATTTGTTTATATTAGTATAGTTGTTGTGTTACCATAGCAACCGTAGAATCATCACAACAGATCAATTATGGTAGTTGTTGTGTTACCATAGCAACTGTAGAATCTCCACAATAGATTAATTACTGTAGGTGTTGTGTTGCCATAGCAACTGCAGAATCTCCACAACAGATCAATTACGATAGTTGTTGTGTTACCATAGCAACTGTAGAATCTCCACAATAGATTAATACTGTAGGTGTTGTGTTGCCATAGCAACTGCAGAATCTCCACAACAGATTAATTACGATAGTTGTTGTGTTACCATAGCAACTGTAGAATCTCCACAACAGATCAATTACTGTACGTGTTGTGTTACCATAGCAACTGCAGAATCTCCACAACAGATCAATTATTGTAGGTGTTGTGTTACCATAGCAACTGCAGAATCTCCACAGCAGATCAATTACGGTAGTTGTTGTGTTACCATAGCAACTGTAGAATCTCCACAACAGATTAATTACTGTAGGTGTTGTGTTACCATAGCAACTGTAGAATCTCCACAACAGATCAATTACGGTAGTTGTTGTGTTACCATAGCAACTGTAGAATCTCCACAACAGATCAATTACTGTAGGTGTTGTATTACCATAGCAACTGCAGAATCTCCACAACAGATCAATTACTGTAGGTGTTGTATTACCATAGCAACTGTAAAATCACAACAACAGATCAATTACGTAGTTATTGTGTTACCATAACAACTGTAGAATCACCACAACAGATCAGTTACTATAGCTGTTGTGTTAACAAAGTAACTGTAGAATCACCACAACAGATCAATTACTGTAGTTGTTGTTACCATAGCAACTGTGAAATCTCCACAACAGATTAATTACTGTTGTTGTTTGGCTCCTTTGATCATGTGATGATCCAGAGCGTTGTCTGAGCTGATCTGAGATCTGCTGTGGAGTTTTATCTGCTGCTCATAAAGGATATAGACGCTCATACTCTGCACTCAGGTCTACTAAATGAGGCTCAGTCGGTGCTAAATGACCCAAAGTGTGTGCAGAAACCCACAGCATTACAGCAGCAGCAGAACCGCTGATAAAGAAGCCACGATTTCATCAAGATTTTATCCAATTGTGACCCAAGCATCTGAATGTGTCAGCAGAAATGAAGACTCGGCTTTTCTACAGTTTTCTAGTGTCCAGTTTTGGTGAACTGTAGCCTTTTTGTAGACATTTTCACCCACAGAACTGATGCTCACTGGATATTTTCTCTTTTCAGACCGTTCTGTGTAGACCCTAGAGATGGTAAAAATCCCAGTAGATCAGCAGTTTCTGAAGCGCTCAGATCAGCTCGTCTGACACCATCAGCCATGACACTGTGGGCACATTTACATCATGCTGCAAATGACCCAGTTATGATATTTTACCCTCCCATGTGGCACAGATCAGATGTGGCCCACATGTGTGTAAGCAGAGTAAAAATTACATGGATTCTGATATAATCAGATCGACTTCAGGCTTCGTTCATATGTGGAAATAACTGTGATGTGAATCAGATTCATCTCTACTAGTGTAGCATGAAAAAAGAGTTTAGGTTCACTTCAGAAAAACTGGGTGTGCCACATTTATTACCACTTTTGTGTGTGTGTGTGTATAATATATATATATATATATATATATATATATATATATATATATATATATATATATATATATATATATATATAAATATGTCATTTAGGATATGTTTTGTTGCCCGTTTCAGAGGGCATACATGTCTAAATTTTTGTGAATATGAAACATTACCCAGGGTACGTTTTATTGTACATTTCAGATGACAAATCCACTAGAGGTCGCTGTTTACATTTATTTATATTTTTTGCACATTCACTAGATTCACTAGAGGGTGCTGTATACACTTTTGTGAATCCAAAACACATGATTTAGCTTACGTTTTGCCCGTTTCAGATAACATATCCACTAGATGGCGCTATTTACATTTTTTTTTTTTATCTGAAATGTGGTAGTTGAGGGTGCTGTCAATGTTTTTGTTTATCTAAAATACTTCACTTAATGCACATTTTGTTGTATGATTCAGATGACAACAGCTAGAGGGCGCTTTCTGTGATCTTTTGAATCTGAAATGCATGAATTAGGCAACGTTTTGAACATTTCAGATGACAAATCCACTTAAATGTAAAAAATTTGAAATAAAGGATTTTGCTGACTTTTTGCATGTTTCTGATGACAAGGGTGCTGTTTACATTTGTGTAAATTTGAAGTACATGAATTAGCTTACGTTTTGCACGTTTCAGATAACAAATCTACTAGAGGGTCGCTGTTTACATTTATTTATTTTGAAATGCATTACTTAATGTACGTTTTTTTGCACGTTTCAGATGTAAAATCCACTAGAGGGAGCTGTATACGCCTTAGTGAATCCAAAATGCATGAATTAGCTTACGTTTTGCACGTTTCAGATGACAAGTCTACTAGAGGGCGCTATTTACATTTTTTTATCTGAAATGTGGTAGTTAGGATTTATTTTGTTGTATGTTACAGATGAAAAATCCACTAGAGGGTGCTGTTATGATTTTGTGTATCTGAAATGCATGTATTAGGGTACGTTTTGGACATTTCAAATGACAAATCCACTAGAGGGCGCTATTTACATTTTTAAAAAATCTGAAAGATATTTGCTGACTTTTGCACGTTTCAGATGAAGAATCCACTAGAGTGCGCTGTCGACATTTGTGCATTATTTTGCTCTCCACAAACTGTTATTAAAAATACAATAATATGACTGACTAATATTTTCAGTGACAATAATTTATACAATAAAAATTATTTATCATGACAGACCTGTCTGAGTCTGAGTGCCACGTTGGCTCAGTGGTTAGCACTGCTGCCTCACAGCAAGAAGGTTGCTGGTTCGAGTCCCGGCTGGATCAGTTGGCGTTTCTGTGTGGAGTTCGCATGTTCTCCCTGTGTTCGCGTGGGTTTCCTCCGGGTGCTCCGGTTTCCCCCACAGTCCAAACACATGCACTATAGGGGAATTGATGAACTAAACTGGCCGTAGTGTATGAGTGTGTGTATGAATGAGTATGTTTGGGTGTTTCCCAGTACTGGGTTGTGGCTGGAAAGGCATTCGCTACATAAAACATATGCCAAAATAGTTGGTGGTTCATTCCGATGTGGTGACCACTGATGAATAAGGGACTAAGCCAAAGGAAAATTAATGAATGAATGACAGAGACCTATCCTTAAATCTCTTTAGTCCTCATTATAATGCTCAGTTGATCCCCTTTGTCATATCTACACGTCTAAATGATTGTGAAGGATTGATAATATATTTGCATTAATGAGCAGTTAAATAAGCTTGTGTGTGTGTTTGTATATCTGGTCGACTTGTTGTCTTTTTAATGAAATAATCAGAATCCCAGGGGCTGAGATTTTGGTTTCTTGTCTCAGTGTGAGATGTATCTTGTCATCTGGAGGAGGTTTTGGTTCGTCTGGAGCCGCTCGTTTGTATGTGTGGAATACAGTGAGACAAAAACATGTCATGTTGTGTTTTTTCACAGCACTACTTGTTGGAAAAAGCATCTTGTTACTGGAACATCAACGCTGTGTGTGAAACAGCTGTGCTACAGTCACACTGAAAACACTGTCAAATCTGCTGCCGCTGCTGCTGGACCATATATAGCATCACTGTAAAAAGAGATTATTTAAAAAGGAAGTAAATCCATCATAACTTAGAACTGTTTATTTGATTTAACATAGTTCATTTAACAATACATTTTAAGCAAATGGGTTTACTCACCTTTTTAAGTAAAGTCAACTAATCATTTTAAAAGCTACAGGTTTACACCCTTATTTTAAGTAAAGTCTACTAATCACTTTAAAAGCTACAGGTTTACTCTCTTATTTTAAGTAAAGTCAACTAATCATTTTAAAAGCTACAGGTTTACTCATTTATTTTAAGTTAAGTCAACTAATCACTTTAAAAGCTACAGGTTTACTCATTTATTTTAAGTTAAGTCAACTAATCATTTTAAAAGCTACAGGTTTACTCATTTATTTTAAGTTAAGTCAACTAATCATTTTAAAAGCTACAGGTTTACTCATTTATTTTAAGTTAAGTCAACTAATCATTTTAAAAGCTACAGGTTTACTCTCTTATTTTAAGTAAAGTAAACTAACCACTTTAAAAGCTACAGGTTTACTCATTTATTTTAAGTAAAGTCAACTAATCATTTTAAAAGCTACAGGTTTACTCATTTATTTTAAGTAAAGTCAACTAATCATTTTAAAAGCTACAGGTTTACTCCCTTATTTTAAGTAAAGTCAACTAATCATTTTAAAAGCTACAGGTTTACTCTCTTATTTTAAGTAAAGTAAACTAACCACTTTAAAAGCTACAGGTTTACTCATTTATTTTAAGTAAAGTCAACTAATCATTTTAAAAGCTACAGGTTTACTCATTTATTTTAAGTAAAGTCAACTAATCATTTTAAAAGCTACAGGTTTACTCTCTTATTTTAAGTAAAGCCAACTAATTGCTTTAAAAGCTACAGGTTTACTTATTTATTTTAAGTAAAGTCAACTAATCACTTTAAAAGCAACAGGTTTACTCACTTATTTTAAGTAAAGTCAACTAATCGCTTTAAAAGCAACAGGTTTACTCATTTATTTTAAGTAAAGTCAACTAATCACTTTAAAAGCTACAGGTTTATTCATTTATTTTAAGTAAAGTCAACTAATCACTTTAAAAGCTACAGGTTTACTCACTTATTTTAAGTAAAGTCAACTAATCATTTTAAAAGCTACAGGTTTACTCCCTTATTTTAAGTAAAGCCAACTAATCACTTTAAAAACTACAGGTTTACTCTCTTATTTTAAGTAAAGTCAACTAATCGCTTTAAAAGCTACAGGTTTACTCATTTATTTTAAGTTAAGTCAACTAATCACTTTAAAAGCTACAGGTTTACTCATTTATTTTAAGTAAAGTCAACTAATCATTTTAAAAGCTACAGGTTTACTCATTTATTTTAAGTAAAGTCAACTAATCACTTTAAAAGCTACAGGTTTACTCTCTTATTTTAAGTAAAGTCAACTAATCATTTTAAAAGCTACAGGTTTACTCATTTATTTTAAGTAAAGTCAACTAATCATTTTAAAAGCTACAGGTTTACTCTCTTATTTTAAGTAAAGTCAACTAATCACTTTAAAAGCTACAGGTTTACTCATTTATTTTAAGTAAAGTCAACTAATCACTTTAAAAGCTACAGGTTTACTCTCTTATTTAAAGTAAAGCCAACTAATCATTTTAAAAGCTACAGGTTTACTCATTTATTTTAAGTAAAGTCAACTAATTGCTTTAAAAGCTACAGGTTTACTCATTTATTTTAAGTAAAGTCAACTAATTGCTTTAAAAGCTACAGGTTTACTCATTTATTTTAAGTAAAGTCAACTAATCATTTTAAAAGCTACCGGTTTACTCTCTTATTTAAAGTAAAGTCATCTAATCATTTTAAAAGCTACAAGTTTACTGACTTATTTAAGTGATTTTTTTACAGTCTACAATATTGCATTGGTTATGTTGTGACATTGATAAAAAAAAATTTTGTGATTATTCGAATATTAGATATTCAATATAAAGTTTGTTTAATATAAATATAAATATATATATATATATATATAAATAAATAAATGTTTTCGTGAATGAATGAACATTAGAATAATTATGTCTATTTCGTCAACGTGCCTGCAAGCATATAAATT
Source organism: Danio aesculapii (assembly GCF_903798145.1). Classification (NCBI taxonomy): domain Eukaryota; kingdom Metazoa; phylum Chordata; class Actinopteri; order Cypriniformes; family Danionidae; genus Danio; species Danio aesculapii. The sequence continues at coordinate 62,297,002 of NC_079440.1, forward strand.
AATGTAGTCATTAAATTACATATTACAGTGCGTGTTATTAACCTACCCCAACCCTATTCCCAACCATCTCAGTAGGCATGCAGGTCACATCCATTGACATTATAATAGATGTCTTACAATGTCCACTACATAACCAGCATCTGCTCCCTGTATTTTTACGGTGGTTGGCATCCAGTGTTTTGGTGCAAAACTGCCACCTTCAGCTCCGGAGTGTGAATCCGAGAATAGGTTTACAGACTAAAGTAATGGACACTACTCGAGTATGCACTACATTTGATTTTACTACACAACTGTTTGGAAAGTACATTCTATATGGTATGGAAATATGTGATTTCGGATGCAGCCATGCAGTATGTTATGCTGTGCATGCACACTACAAAACACACTTCAAAGTAGTGCACTACAGGCTGCAGCAAGGACTATTTGGATTCTTGCGGCGCTGTGTGAGGTCTAACAAGCCTAATGGAAAGCAATAATGCCAATGGCACTACTGTGAACAAGGCGTTACTGTTAAACAGGTTACAGATTTTTACTGGAGCATTTTTTTTTGTTTTGTTTTGTTTTTACCGTTGAATATTCACTGACATATTTTATAGCGTACACTAGGCATGGTATGATAACCGGTTTCAATGTTTACCACAGTTTGGGAAAGTCAAGGTTTTAAAACAGCAAACATTTTCTGTTATCCCCCTCCTGTGGTGCAGTTAAAGTCAGAATTATTAGCCCCCCTGTTTATTCCTTCACCAATTTCTGTTTAACAGAGAGCAGATTTCTCCAACACATCTCTGCACATAACAGTGTTAATAACTCATCTCTAATAACTGATTTATTTTCTCTTTGTCATGATGACAGTAAATAATATTAGACTAGATATTCTTCAAGACACTTCTATACAGCTTAAAGTCACATTTAAAGGCTTAACTAGGTTAATTAGGGTAACTAGGCAGGTTAGAGTAATTAGGCAAGTTATTGTATAATGATGGTTTGTTCTGGAGACTATTGAAAACAAATATAGCTTAAAGGGGCTAATAATATTGAGCTTAAAATGGTGTTTAAACTATTAAAAACTGCTTTTATTCTAGCTGAAATAAAACAAATAAGACTTTCTCCAGAAGAACAAATATTATCAGACACACTGTGAACATTTCCTCAATCTGAGAAACAGCATTTGGGAAATATTTAAAAAAGAAAAATAAAATAAAGAGGGGCTAATAATTCTGACTGTATATGCAAGTTTTATTTATTTATTCATTTTTGTTAAAGACTTATTTATTTGTTTATTTATTTAGTCCAACAGTATCTCCAGCAGTAAATGACCCTCCACATCTAAAGCTACTGGTCAGCCTACGATTCAGGAAGCGTCTGTAAAACAAATCACTTATAAACCAACATCCGATCTTGCTGTATAGCTGAAGTGTGCAGTGGCTTTACTTCATATTCAACAACACGTTCTTGTTTTTTTATCCAGACATTTAAAAAGAGCTTTGTTTAGAGCATTAATTACAATACTGTGAAATGCTGATGTTTTTATCTAAGGTGATCTTACTGGCAGAATCTTATACGGGTCCATGCCTACGGACACACATGCGTTCTGCTGATGGGTCGCTTTTTAGCTCAGGTTTACACACACTGTCAGACTTTTGGACAAGGGCGTGTGTGTGTGTGTGCATATGTGTGTCCCTGCTGATGTGAACTATTTTCCTTTCTGTGTGTGCGTGCGTGTGTGTGAAATGCATCGATGCCAATCGCTGTATCTCTGATGATTTGCTAACTAGGGCAGCGATGCAATCTTAATTTGGACTGACCAGATCATCATCTTCATCATCATCTGCACGTCCTGCTTCATTTTCACACTCGTCACACGTTTTTCTCCAGTTGTTCGGTGGCCAATCGCAGGCTCACCCTGTTCCTCTTTCTGTCTCCCAGTGGCTTCATTATCACATGCAAAGCAGACAGAAAAAAACAGAGGACGCCTCTCTATCTGATGGTGTATATGAAACCAGTCAGGGACGCTGTTTGATTTGTCAGATAACGCTCAGAAATAAAGGTAGAAAGCATTTCACTGGGGCAGAACCCTTTCAACAGGTACATATGAATACCTAAAACGTACCTTAATACCTAAAGTCCGCATGAACCGGAAGCTGCAGCCGTTTTTGTGTGTGTGTTGCGATTCAGTTCCTAGAGAAACATAATATTAAATGAGAAAACAGTGGGCGTGGCTTGTTTTTCTACTATGAGCTGATTGGATGTAGTAAAGTGGGCGTTTCATTCTGAAAGATGGGGAAAAGGGTTTGAGGAGAGTCATTACAACCTAACAGACTCCTCCTGCTCAGCACTTCTGTTTGTCAAAATGACAGCTCAAGGGGTGTGGTTAAGTATGATAGCCACGCCCTAAAATCTCAGACAGACCTAATCTGAGAATGTAACTGAAAAGAAACTGGCTTTTTTGTTTTTTGGGATGCCATAGTGTTAGTGTGCCCTTGTTAGTGTGCACTTAGTGCTGGATAAAAGATACTAATAGTTTCTCCTGTTTATCGATCCTGTGTTATATGTCATATAAATTTATTATATTATTTATTATATATTTTATTTTATATTTTTTGTTGTTTGTGATGCCAAAGTGTTAGTGTGCACTTGTTAGTGTGCACTTGTTAGTTTAGTGCAACAAATATATGTTTACATTTAAGTCAAACAGGGCCTTTCAGTTTTGTTAAAATAATAATAAATAACCTTTTTCTGTGTTTGCATGCGCTGCAGCTTCCAGAATGCGCCCTTGTTAGTGTGCACTTGATTTTTAATGCATGTTAAAAGTAACAATAAGTGTCTTCCCTGCTCACCAATACTGTTATATACATTTATCAGATTATTTATTTATTTATATGTATATTTTTTTTGTTATTTGTGATGCCAAATTGTTAGTGTGCCCTTGTTAGTGTGCACTTGAGTTTAGTGAAAGAAATACAAGTTCACATTTAAGTCAAACAGGGCCTTTCGGTTTTATTAAATAATATTAATAATTAGGTTTTCCTATGCGTCTGTATGCACTGCTGCTTCCAGAATGCACCCTTGTTAGTTTGCATTTGAGTTTAGTGCTGGGTAAAAGACTAAACAAGTCTCTCTTGTTAATCAATCCTTTGTTATATGTTATATCAATTTATTATATTATTTATTATATATTTTTTGTTATTTCTGATGCCAAAGTGTTAGTGTGCCTTTGTTAGTGTACACTTAAGTTTAGTGCAACAAATACATGTTCACATTTAAGTCAACAGGGCCTTTTGGTTTTATTAAATAATAACATTTATTTATTTATAACATTTAAATAACTAATATTTATTAAATAATAATAATAATAATAACATTTTCTGTTCATATGCATGCGCTGCAGCTTCCAGAATATGCCCTTGTTAGTGTGCACTTGAGTTTAGTACTAAGTAAAAAAGACAAAACAAAGTCTCTCCTTCTCATCAATGCTGTGTTTATATAAATATTCTATATCATTTATTATATTCATTCATTAATTTTCCTTTAGCTTAGTCTCTTATTTATCAGAGGTCGCCACAGCGGGCAACTATTCTGGCTTATGTTTTACGCAGCGGGTTGCCCTTCCAGCCGCAACCCAAGTACTGGGAAAATGATTTCTTACACTGTTTGTTTCATTGAATTGTTTTGTTATTTGTGATGCCAATGTGTTAGTGTGCCCTTGTTAGTGTGCACTTGAGTTTTTGGCACTTGAGTTTAGTCAAACAGTTTTATTAAAAAATTAATAATAATAACATTTTTCAGTGCGTCTGCATGCGATGCAGTTTCTAAAATGTGCCCTTGTTAGTGTGTAATTGAGTTTAGTGCTCTGTAAAGCAGGCTAAAATAAGTCTCTCCTGCTCATCCATGCTGTATTAAATAAATTTATTATATTGTTTATTATATGTCATATAATTTTTTTCATTATTTGTGATGCCAGCGTGTAAGTGTGCACTTGAGTTTAGTGCCACAAATACATGTTTACATTTAAGTCAAACGGGCCCTTTCAGTTTTATTAAAATAAAATCATTTTTCAGTGCGTCTGCACGCACTGTAGCTTCTAGAGTGTGCCCTTGTTAGTGTGCACTTGAGTTTAGTACACAGTAAGAGAGTAAATAAAAGTATCTTGCTCATCAATCCTGTGTTATAAGTTATATAAATGTATTATATTATATTTTATTTTTTTGTTATTTGTGATGCCAATGTGTAAGTGTGCCCTTGTTAGTGTGCACTTGAGTTTAGTGCCACAAATACATGTTTACATTTAAGTCAAACAGGACCTTCCTGTTTTATTAAAATAAAATCATAAAATTTTTTAGTGCATCTGCATGCAATGCAGCTTCCAGAATACACCCTTGTTAGTGTGCACTTGAGTTTAGTGCATGGTAAAATAGGCAAAAAATGTCTCTCCTGCTAATCAATGCTGTTATACATTTATTATATTGTTTTTTGTATGTCTTTTTTTGTTGTTGTTATTTGTGATGCCAAAGTGTTAGTGTGCCCTTGTTAGTGTGCACTTGAGTTTAGTGCCACAAATACATGTTTACATTTAAGTCAAACAGGGCCTTTCAGTTTTACTAAAAAATATAATAATACAAATTTTCAGTGCGTCTGAATGCGATGCAGCTTCCAGAATGCGCCCTTGATAGTGTGCACTTGAGTTTAGTACCCAGTAAGAGACTAAATAAAAGTCTCTCTATCCTATATGTTATATAAATGTATTATATAATTTTTTTTATTATTTGTGATTCCAAAGTGTTAGTGTGCCCTTGTTAGTGTGCACTTGAGTTTAGTGCACGGTAAAAGAGACTTAAAAAAAGACTCCCTTGCTCACCAATGCTGTGTTATGTGTTATATAAATTTATATTATTTATTATAAATATACATATTTCTTGTGATGTCATAATGTAAGTGTGCCCTTGTTAGTGTGCACTTGAGTTTAGTGCAAGAAATACATGTTTACATTAAAGTAAAACGGGGCCTTTCAGTTTTATTTATAAAATAATAATAATAACATTTTTTAATGTGTCTGTATGCGATGCAGCTTCCAGAATGCACCCTTGTTAGTGTGCACTTGAGTTTAGTGCACAATAAAAGAGACTTAGAAAAAGACTCCCTTGCTCACCAATGCTGTGTTATATGTTATATAAATTTATATTATTTATTATAAATATACATATTTCTTGTGATGTCATAATGTAAGTGTGCCCTTGTTAGTGTGCACTTGAGTTTAGTACACAGTAAGAGAGTAAATAAAAGTCTCTCTTGCTCATCAATCCTGTGTTATAAGTTATATAAATGTATTATATTATATTTTATTTTTTTGTTATTTGTGATGCCAATGTGCAAGTGTGCCCTTGTTAGTGTGCGCTTGAGTTTAGTGCCACAAATACATGTTTACATTTAAGTCAAACAGGGCCTTTCAGTTTTATTAAAATAAAATCATAAAATATTTCAGTGTGTCTGCATGCGATGCAGCTTCCAGAATGCGCCCTTGATAGTGTGCACTTGAGTTTAGTGCATGGTAAAATAGGCTAAAAATGTCTCTCCTGCTAATCAATGCTATTATATAAATTTATTATATTGTTTATTGTATGTCTTTTTTTTTTTTGTTGTTATTTGTGATGCCAAAGTGTTAGTGTGCCCTTGTTAGTGTGCACATGAGTTTAGTGCCACAAATGCATGTTTACATTTAAGTCAAACAGGGCCTTTCAGTTTTATTAAAAAATATAATAATACAATTTTTAAGTGAGTCTGAATGCGATGCAGCTTCCAGAATGCACCCTTGTTAGTGTGCACTTGAGTTTAGTACCCAGTAAGAGACTAAATAAAAGTCTCTCTTGCTCATCAATCCTATATGTTATATAAATGTATTATATTTAATTTTTTTATTATTTGTGATTCCAAAGTGTTAGTGTGCCCTTGTTAGTGTGCACTTGAGTTTAGTGCACGGTAAAAGAGACTTAAAAAAAGACTCCCTTGCTCACCGATGCTGTGTTATATGTTATATAAATTTATATTATTTATTATAAATATACATATTTCTTGTGATGTCATAATGTAAGTGTGCCCTTGTTAGTGTGCACTTGAGTTTAGTGCAAGAAATACATGTTTACATTTAAGTAAAACGGGGCCTTTCAGTTTTATTAAAAAAAATAATAATAATAACATTTTTTAATGTGTCTGTATGCGATGCAGCTTCCAGAATGCACCCTTGTTAGTGTTTATTGTGTGGTAAAAGAGACTAAATAAAGTCTCTCCTGCTCGCCAATGCTGTGTTATATGTTATATAAATGTATTATATTATTTATTGTACATTTCATTGATTTATTTATTGTTTGTTTGTTATTAGTCATGCCAAAGTGTTAGTGTGCACTTGTTAGTGTGCACCTGCGTTTGGTGCATTGTAAAATAGCCAAAAAAAAATCTCTCCTTCTCACCAATGCTGCTATATAATTTTATTATATTATTTATAATATATTTTATTGAATTTTGTTATTTGTGATGCCGAAGTGTTAGTCTGCACTTGAGTTTTTAGTGCAACAAATACATGTTCACATTTAAGTCAAACAGGGCCTTTCAGTTTTATTAAATAATAATAATAATAACATTTTCCAGTGCATCTGCGTGTGCTGCGGCGTCCAGAATGCGCCCTTGTTAGTGTGCACTTGAGTTTTAATGCGCGGTGATTAATACCGACTCACCTGCACCAGATATACGACTGTGGATTTTGTGCGTGTAATGAAATATTAGGCAGTAATCCGAGCGATGTAACACCGGGTCAGAGCGCCGGCTCAACATCAAGGATTAGTTTTTATCATTTTTTTAA